>NC_136410.1:108370733-108615733 GCF_051521515.1 Lactuca serriola
TTTTTAAAGTATCACTTTCACCCCCTCCACCTCCAACTTTGTAAAATATCACTTTTACCTCTTCATCTTTTATCCTCAACTTTGCATTATCCATCACTTGGAACCCTGCTATTTTATAAAGTGATATATTCCATCTTTTTACTTTTTAAAATATCACTTTCACCCCCTCCGTCTTCAACTTTCGAAAATTTCACTTTCACTCATTTGTTTTCTAAACTTTCGTTGCTATTCAGTATCCCCGTAATATATATATAATCAGATTTTCTCTCATCTACTTTCGTAACAAAAACACTTACAAACCCGCAGCAAAGCGCGGACTCAATTACTAGTGTCTATATATATATATATATATATATATATATATATATATATATATATATATATATGTGTGTGTGTGTGTGCGTCTATGAGTGTGTGTGTGTGTGTGTTAAAAGGATGTCAGATACATCTAAAACAAATAAATTATTACTGCTTGGTTGTTCTAAAAGAATAGCACATCATGGAAACAGAATTGAATCCACAAGGACACAACCTAAAAGTCAATGTCTCTTTGTGTAAGACACGTACTAGTCAAATGCAGAAAATAATAAAATTGTGGATTATTTTTTGTATAATTATTAACTATAATATCTTTGAAAAATAAAATAAAATAAATTCAATAATAAAAATCGAACTTAGTTCTGTTACGACTTTCCTAATTATGCAATCCACCCAGACTTGATTATTTAAAATGTGTTCTATCTAATTTGGTACCTAGAACAACTAAAAAGATCTAGTAAACTCTCTTTTACTTATTTAATTAACTAAAACAAGTTCTTCAGTTAATTTTAATTTTCTACTAACTTAATTAAACAAGCTCTTAACCAAATCAGAAAAGCAACATTATAATTAGTTTAATTCCGAGCAATATTGAATACTTATCACAGGCTCGGAAGCGTAAAAATATGAATTTTCAATTTATTGCACAGTTAAATCACAACACATAACCAGTCTGTAACTTTTTAATTTTTACAAGTTCATCAAAACAATTACAGATTTCGACAACTGATTAACTAGACTGATTTAATCATAAATTAGGTGATCAAACTATAAAGAACTAAAATCAAACGTTCATTAAAATAAAAAAATGAACTATTTATATAGAATCATACAATGAAAACCAAGTCTAATGATTGATTATATAAAAAGTACTGATCTTGTAGAACAGAAATCTAGGTTTTAGCTAGACATAGCTAAAAGTGAGTCTAGAACAATACAAAGAGGCATTAAATAGCTAAATCTTACTAAACGAAAAAAAAAAGTTCATCCACAATCTTCATATCTTTAGAAAGTGATGAGAAAGTGTAGAAATCGTCTTCAAAGGTCATCTTTGGTCGTCTGGGAACGTCTACGGTTTAAGCTGATAAGACAAGAGCTATTTATATATAAGTCGGCAACATCATATGTGAAAAATCAAAAAAACACGATCGTGCTTTCTTTAGAAACACGATCGTGTATGACCTTTAAGGATTTCCAAATCGAAAAATATCGTGTACGAGAAGCTCTATCAAAAACACGATCGTGTTTTTTTTCCATGATCGTGTTTTTGCCCCAAAATGCATAAAGTTGTACATAAAAGTTCTCCGAACCCTTTACACGATCGTGTTTATGAGAAACATGATTGTGTTTTTTGTTTGTTGTGCAAATTGGACGTAATTTTTCGATTAAGTTAACTTCTGATCATTCATCAACATCAATTATCAATTTTCAGCTCTATTAAGCTCCTATAATGCATTCAAGCCGCTCCCAAAAGCTTCCAGAATATTGTTCCCTTGAAATATCTAAAAATGACATAAACATGAGTAGTATGGAAATTCTAGCGATAAACACAAGTTGAATACTAATTGAACTAATATATATGAAAAAACATAAATATGATGCAAAACATTAACAAAAACTAATATAAAAGATACATAAAATGACATATAGACAGACAGAAACAAACATAAATAAACGAACATTAATAAACAAATACAAAGAAATATCTTAAATCCTTAACGAATAAACGAGACCATTGTTAATGTTTTTTTTATTAACTAAACAAACAAAAAAATATTGTTTGTATTCATTTATTTGTTAAATATAAAAACATAAACGTTTTTGTATTCATTTATTTGTTAAATATAAAAACATAAACGAACATTCTTCCATATAGTTATCGAACAAATTGTCAAATATTTTGTTCCTTTGTAGTTTACGGCAAAAACCGATGGTCGAAAAAGATTAATAAAAATATATATTTGCGTTTATATTATTGAGTCGGATGAAAATTGACGAGCTTAAAAAAGTCATAATCACTCATCACCACGATCACTCATCACCACGAGTTGCTTGATATGACACTTAAATTCGTTTTCTATTATCTTTAATATATAATCACATTAAAATAAATGCCTAGTAAACCGTCATAGTTATATCATTACATTCGTCACATTTAGATGTTAATATTTTTTATGTGCATACTTTTATAATTTATATTTGTCTTTGGCACCATTTAGAAATTTTGGGTAAACTATTAGTGTGGTAGTTCTCCATTGTTAAATTTCTAATAAAATAAATTATACATTTATGACTTGGTTTGTATTTGTTGCATAGGTGATCTTTAATGTATATGAAAAGGTAATCTTATTTTTTTTATATGTTATTTATTAATTTTTTTAGTTATTTATATCTCTCTATACTAATAAAAAAGTAGTGTTTTGTCATGTGTCACCATATTAGACCTTTTAATTAATGTTTTGCCACTTGTCAATTGATTAGTTCTACATTTTAAATTTATTAGATTCCCTCATTAATGTGATGCTATTTATTTATTCTCTATTTTAAATTTTAAATTTGAATTTTATATTATTATTTTCATTAATTCACAAATAAAAAATGTCTAATATATATTAAAACTTAATTTTACATATTTATTTGAATCAACGATTATAATTTCATATAACTAATAAAAATATCTCTTAAATTAATAATTTATTTAAAATAACTGATTAATAATTTTGAGTTTTTATTATAAAAGTTTAATTAATTTTATAATCGTGGTTCCCACGGGTTATAAACTAGTATTTTAATAAAACTCTCTCTCTCTTGGAAGAGATTAGGGTTCTTATGGAATAATTACATGGTACTAAGTAACTATTCCTAAGTTTGGTAATTATCTAAATAAGATTTGACTTTCAAATCTTTACACTTAAACCCCTTAAGTTTTCATGTTTTTATTAATTAATTAACAAATTAGACCCCAATAAAACTCTAATGTAAAATGTTACTTATATATGTCATTATGTGTAACCCAAAATGACCTTACTGTTATTTGTAATATTACTAATTTTTGTGATTGTAGAAACTAATTCTAAGTGTGTCCCACTTGCAAAAGTTACTAAACACTATTTGGTTCAATATCTACTAATAATCAGTAGAGAGTTTGCCATCTAATGCAATTGTTGTACTTATATGATTAGATATGAAACAACCCTTAGTTAAGTGATCAAATATACTTTTTCTCTTCATGATATCTCTATAAAGGTGAGACATGGTAATATGTAAATATCGAATGTTAAAAATTATGTTTCCTGGTAGAGACTTGTGTCGACCACAATAGACTGTGAATGAAGAAGGACCAAATAAACTTTGACTATATAGATTTTGCTTATTGTCATGTTATATTTGGACAATCCATGTATAACTGGCAGTTACAAACAACTTTGGAAAAAATCCACGATACAACAGATTGTAGGACAAAAACTCATGCATCTATGCTTGAAGAACATATGATATTATCATCTTAATATTACTTGTGACATGATCCAGGAATTAATCTTAATGTTCGGGTTACTGCAACACTTAAAATCTTCATTTAAGTACTCATGAGTATTAGTCTCATATCCGTGTTATGTTCATCACCACGAAAAATCTACTAATACTCTTATAACATCCCAAAATACCAAGTGAAATTTTCATTTTTAGATAAGTCAAAACCTTTCATACATTATCTCAAAAGACGATTTAAGTAAAATTATTCTCAAAACATTAGAGTAAATCATAAATAATCTTTGCAGAATAAATCTTTAAGTGATGTAGTGTGATCAAGCCAGACTCTTCTTTTTAAAACTGGAAGTACCTTAGAATGTTTAAACCACAAAACCGTAAGAAAAAAGCTTAGTCACTTCCCCAAAATACCGCATACCATACATATACATCAGCTCAAGGCTGTACCGAGTCTATTTCAGCCCCGAGTCTATTTCAACTCATTTTTCAGTCGAAGGTTGTATCGGCTCTATTTCACCCCTGGATCTATTTCACCCCTGAGTCTATTTCAACTCATATGCCATCATAATGTTGTACTGAATGTATTTCAACCCCGGGTCTATTTCAACTCATATGTCAACACAAGGCTGTACCAGGTCTACTTCACCCCATATACATATAACACATGCAACAGGAGTCACAAAGACTACAAGCACATACATTCCCTAGTGTCCTACAATATGTTGGGTTTTGAGCATAACATCAATCCTATGGTGTACATGCAACCCTAATTTCTTTGGATCTAGGTTTTTCTAATTTGAATATACAACTATGAATACCAAAGCAATAACCCTATGACTAGCATACATTTATCAAAAATCACATATGATTAGGGTTAGAATCTTTACCTCTCTTGTTATGTAGCAATAACAAGTTTAATCCTTCTTGATCTTGACTTCTGAAAGCCTAGTGCCCCAAGTATTGCACCTATAATGGAGTCACAAACACTCAATGCAAGGAGAATGACTTAGGAGAGAAGGATTTCGGCTAGGGTTTCTTTCTTGAATGCTTAGGCCGAAAATCCCCTTGTAAGGGGTCTTATATATAGTTGTGGCTGCTAGGGTGTTTAGGTGGAAACCCTAATACCTAACTTAGGCAACAAGCATCCCATGAACTCCTTCTTTAGAGCCCATGGACGAAATCTATAGGGCTTCCCTATAGGATTTTGTCCACTCCACTCTATGGAGTCCATCAGCCCATTTATGCAACTATCAATGATTTGCATAACAGTCCCCCAATTATTTAATAAGTCTCTTTTGATCACCAAATTAATTCCAAATTAATTTCTGACCAATACTAATTAAATAATATGATTTCCAAATAATATATCAATCCTGTAATATATTAATAAAACCATTTAGATTACTAATTTATTATTCATATAATAAATTCTACTCTCTCTCCTCTTGTCATCATATCAAGTTGCATGAGTGAAGGCAACCCAAAAGGACCATGTTCATAATCAAATCAAGTACATACCAAAAATAGTTATCGGCTTAGACACCTAATCCAATAGTCTCCCGCTTGGATAAGTCTAATAATTATTATTGCTTACGACTTCAGAATCTGATCAACAATTGTAGCTTTCAAAAGCCGATACCGAACTCTGATCTTATCAGCAACACGTCCTTTAGATAAGGGATAATATATTCCTCCATTCTCAATATATCGTATAGACATGAGGCATGGATTATAATCATTCTCTCTGTCTATGTGTTGTTTCCCGATTTCCGATTTAAGACGACTGACAATAGACTTCAGTTGAACACATCAACTTAGTCCAGGCCTAGCCAAGCGCTTAGGGTGTCATCACTAAATCATCGAGGGCCCCATATATATCCCTTTTATCTCACTTTGGGTAAAAGGAACGGATAAATGTTGACTCATATGCTTGCACTATTTACTCATCAAATCACACACAATAATACATTTTATAACATCAAGTTACTGACGCATTTACGTATTATCAATGTGCAACCGACTTGTAAACAACAACTCATATCTCTCCGTTTCAAGAATATAAGATATTATCGTCTCACAATCACCTGTGATAAAATCCATGAAGTGATTCACGTGAGCATGGGTTTAATCCAATACTCAAATCTTATTTCAGGAGCACTCATGAACACTGCAATAGACTTTTGCTATGTCTAAACACTTTAGACAATCTACAGTAGGATTCATGACAGTCTTATCTCATTACCTACTTCCAAAGTATGATTGGCTGTGGATGTTTGAATAACCTAGTTATCCGGGAAGTCAAAACATGCAAAGTAAAACACAAGAATTATTGAATCCAATATGGCCTCAACACTTTGAGTATAAATAAAACACCTTTTATTTAATCACCATATTGATTACACATTATTCATTGTATAATGTTTCAGTTAATCAACTTAATACTTGAATTATAACAATAGTTGTCCCATGCTCCAAGCATGCACACTATGTTTGCCAATGGTCCTTTCTTTGTGAAATAGATCAATTGAATACACTTCCAATGACACTCATTTCATAATTCCCAATCCTTGTCACAAGTGTAAGAATATCAAATTCTTGCCACTATTAGAATGTGTTAGATTCTAACATTTTACGCAATGATCCTTTTGTAATGACATTACACCAAAGTCACAAAGACTTTGCCAATGATATTACAAAGCGCTCTATGGAGATTGTTACAAGACAACTCCACATATATGAAGTCTCAAATTCAAAGTACATTCCTTTAAACATCCTTCTTTCATAAAAGTTTCTAATCTACATAGATTTTGAATATCCAACGAAACATTTCCATATTTTCCATATGACAACTCATTCTTAATAGAATCCTATATATTCACAATAATGTCAATATGTTTCATTCAATACTTTATTTCCAACTGCCCACAAGTGATCAATCCTTAGCGAACCTTAGATCATACTTGACAGTTTAATTTACTTTAGTCATATCCGATTCTTGTCCTTTTCCATCTTAACGCCCTAGGAATTTGGAATAGACAACGGTTGAATATTACAGCATATGTAATCGATTGTATACCCGGAGCGTATGGGATACGATACATAATGTCTTACATAAAGACATGATACTTTACTAGTCTCTTGCTATAATATTGCTATATATATAATTCCCTTATGTTGAATCTTTTCAACATAACATTCATATATGTCCTTTGACTAAATTTGATTAAACTTTATCAATCAAAGCTTTTAGATTTGGAATGAAGTATAAGTCCCTCTCCCTTAATAATAGCAAAACAACTTTTCAACCTCTGGAACTTTGTGAATTAAACCTTTTGTTTTTTATAATTAATATTTATAACTCGCAACACATAATAATCATGCTCCCACTAACATGATAATTATATCCTTACCAACATAACACTTATGCTCCCACTAGCTTTGACATGTATTTAGAAATCAGTTGGACTTCTAGAAATCAATACTTATTGACTTTCATTACCAAGGTTCATATTTCTGATACGTAATGCTTCGATAAGACTTTATCTAAGCTAATATACATTTTATTAGAATGCTCATATGTGTGTCGATACTATTTTAGAACTTATATTAGTAAGTCCCAAATGTTCAGACTAATTGCCAAATCTCATAATTCGAACTATGAAGAGAGATGTTGTAATCATAATCGAATTTGAGAATGCAATTTACACAATCACTATCTCCCTAAAATCTTCCTAGTGGAAGCGTTTCCTCATAATCATTTTCATGAAATGGTGAGAAAACTTTTCACTTAGATTTTATGGTGTATGTGTTCCTATCTATGTGAATTTTTCATAACCATAATCATAAGACAAGGTTTGTGACAAATCCAAACTCATATGGACTGAACTTGTTTCATTTTTTTTATTTCTTGCCATCTGGCAGCACAAGGGCCTACCATGTCTTCCAAGTAGTTGAGCAGCTCACCCATACAGATCAATGAACTTTCATTGATTAAGGTGCTTTCCCTTTATACATTTAAATGAGAACTCATAGAACTCACATGCATAGTCAACTGGAATAAGCAAAAAAATAAGAATGTATCAACACGATAGGTTATAAACCTCAAGTCGTGTGCTAGTGATAGATAATAGGTTTATTCTTGATTAGTTCCTGAAGCTATTATAGACCATTAAGACTCCTATTGACCTCTTGACATATAAGATTCTCTTCTCAAGAAACATTCATTGACAAACAAATATTCAAGAGTTAGTGTGGATTCTTATCAAGACAAACACATCACACACTTGGTCTTAGTTGGTCTTTGTCTTATCCAAGACATCACATTTTACTAATTTCAAACGTGCAGGAGTAAGAAACTTTTCTACTCCATATTTGATGAGTGTTATAAACCTTCTTAAGTTGATGTTACTCAAGTCACAATCTTGGAGTACGACTCTAAGACTTGATTTTGGAACGAAGTATGATTCACCTTTTGATTTAATCATTTCAACAATTCCCGGTTCCTCTTCTTAGCCATACTAGTGCACTAAGATGTCCTTGGAGGATCAATTGTGACACAGTTTCATTATCACTAAGTTAATCACAAAACACGATACATAAGTACTCTCCCTTCCTTTCAGATTGGAGAAAATTTTATCTTTCTGCCTAATTGATTCTTCTTATTCGTTCGGCCACACATTGAAACTTTTAAATGATTCAGAATTACACTTAATCTTGTAAGAACAACCATATTTACTAAACTTTTAGCAAATCATGATGAATATTCTTATTGTTCTTTGTGGGGGACTTGACCTAGTGCACAACAACGAGTACTAGATCCTTTAGTCCTTCACTCGACTCATATACTTATGTGAACAAGGAATTAGTTTTAATTTCCCAAATACGAAGGTTTTCATTCATCATACAATACCAGTTGCATGATTCCAAGTTTCTGTCCAATTGAAGCTTGGGTGATGAGAGTCATTCCTTGCTTGGTAAATTTTCAACACTAAGACAAATAATATAACTAAGAATCACATCCATTTTCAATATTACTAACAATAGAAACATACAAACATCAATTTTCACAAAAGTCATTGCAAGGATATATATATAAACAAGACAAAAAGTCAAAATTTAATTTATTTATAAAAATGCGGAAAAACTTGTCCTTTCAATGCAATTACAAATGAAAACTATGTTACTAAATATTCCTATGCAATATATCATAACTCCTATGCAGTAGCTCAAAAATCCGATCATCGAACCATGTGATTGAAGTTCATCTCTTCGTGATCAGACTTAACATACTTTTCCTTTGAGCTTCCTTTCTTTTCTTCGATGCTACAAAACATCAAAATGCAAGCTTATCACATCATGTATTAAGAATCTACAAATAGGAACTTAATAGAGTTAGATAGTGGATTTTACCTGAAGCAGAGTCATACATCTTGACTTTCCCATCCTTGCGATCCCTCAGGTAGATACGGAAGCTTCGCAACCAATGCCCCTTCTCTTGGTAGCAGAAGCAAACAAACTCTTTTGGAATAACACATGGGAGAATCTCGAATTCGGCCTTTCTCTTTACCATCTGGTCAAATGGTTTGACCACGGTTAATCCCTTTCTATTGGGAAGAGAAGACTTTTCTGGACTTCCAATGTTGCCGTCGTCAATATCCATGGAAGTTGGGGAGGTTGACCTACCAATCAAATTTGCTTAACCAGTGCGCCAAACCATTGCTGATTCAGCAGCAATAAGCAAATAAGTAAGATCAATGAGGGTTACATCGTGATCCATCATATAGTAATCTTTAATGAACTCACTATATGATGCAGGAAATGATTGAAGAACCAAGTCAACAGCTAGCTTCCTTGAGACTTCGACACCCAACATTCCCAACTTGTCAATATGTAACTTCATCTCCAAGACGTGAGCACATATTGACTTTCCATCTTCGTGTTTGCTTGCCAATAGAGCTTGAGTGACCTGGAACTTTTCAAGTCGACAAACATGTGGGTCAGGGAGAATTATTGGAGGAGGTGGAGGAAGTGAAGCATGATTTCCATTTCCACGATCCAATCATGGAACATCATCTCCATGCGGAAAGCTTTTCCAAAGGATTCAGGAAGATTATAGTTGTTAGAATTTGACATCTACAAAAGGGAGAAATTCAAGTTAGTTGATTTAAGTCCTTAATATAACAACCAAATGAAATATTAAGGCTAGGACCCAACACAATATTTTACAATTCGGAAGAGGGATGCCATAATCCAATTGCAAAATATCTGAAGGTAGGTAAATGACGATTTACCAATTCCCACCATGAAAAACGAAATGGATATTAGGTTTTAAATGAATTGAAATTCCTAGATCTGTTGAGATTTATTTAACATTTCAATGGCATGTTTAATCTCGATTATGCCTTTCAAGTTTGTGATTGGGATATCGAGGATCAAAAAGAAGGTGTGAATAACCATGCAAATTAGCTTGGTACTCTCGAAGACATCTATCACCTAATCAATGTGCCGGTTAACCACACATGCTCCATTGATCTATGATAATATACGATCTACCCATTTCCATCCTTTATTAGCCCCATATTAGTGTGTCGGTTAACCACACATGCTCCACTAACGACTAACAAGGTGAAATGTGCAATTACATGGATTAGCACCGAATTTATATTTTTCCTAAAGTAACTAAGATTTTGGGAATTTATTAAAGTGTTTAGTTACTTCATATTTCATTATACTTATAATGGAAGGTTGTGTCGTATCCTACCCGTTCGGCTAACGACCCTCCACTAGTCAAGGGTGCGGTGGGTAAGAGTGGATACCCAATGTCGGTCATTTTACAGGCCGCTTCCTTAAACACCCCTTATAGACCAGCTTCGTGAATGAGGCCTACTAACGGTAAGACTGAACTTTTACTTATACATATATAATATATTAGACTTTTAATTTTATATATTATAAGGTTGTATTTTATACATTTAAAATACTAAGTGGTTTAATCTATTAATAAATTATACTTTTAATTTGATTAAACTTAAACCATATTATTATGGATTTATTAATTCTCTCTTTTAATTAAACACTTAATTAATTTAATAAAATCCATAAGGGTGTAATTTAAACTTTTCAAAACACTAGGGTTTTAGAATTTAATATTTCTAAATTAAAACCTTTTAATTAAATTTTAAATTCCAAAACTCGAGGACAAATTTTGAAACCTTTCAAAATATTAGGGTTTAATAATTTAAATTTCAAAAACTAAAACTTTTAATTTCAGATTTAAACTATAAAACCTAAAGGGTGTAATTTATCCATATTTAACCACATCCACCAATTTTGATAAGGATATCTCACACCAAACAGAAATATCGATTTTAGGCAAGAAAAACGAGTTTTTGGTAATTATCCTCATCAAAAATTGGCCAAAAATCGAAAATCCCGACAACAGAACACATGACTCGTCGAGTTCATGCAACTCATCGAGTCCATACATGGACTCGTCGAGTCAGCCTGTCAGATAGCAAAATTTTCGACTTCTTGATCTTTGATAGTTCACTTTTGCATCTATTAAAGAGAAAAACGACCTAGGCTCTGATACCACTGTTGGGTTTTGAGTGTAACATCAATCCTATGGTGTACATGCAACCCTAATTGCTTTGGATCTAGGTTTTTCTAATTTGAATATACAACAATGAATACCAAAGCAATAACCCTATGATTATATATATATATATATATATATATATATATATATATATATATATATATATATATATATATAGGGTGAGGTTCAATAGAGAACCATAATTAACCAAGGAACCAATCTTTTTTTCAACTTTTAGAACTTATTTTTTATCAAAAAAAACTAAAAATACAGAAATTCATAACTTTTTTATCCTTTTTTCCAATGATATAAAATTCAATTTTTTTACGTCAAATTCACAATGTGAATCTTTGAAAATTCACAACGTGAATTTTCCCTATATGGTTCTCTATTGAACTTTTCCCTATATATATATATATATATATATATATATATATATATATATATATATATATATATATATATATATATATATATATATATATATATCGAAAATCATATATGATTAGGGTTAGAATCTTTACCTCTCTTGTTATGTAGCAATAACAAGTTTAATCCTTCTTGATCTTGACTTCTGAAAGCCTAGTTCCCCAAGTGTTGCACCTCTAATGGAGTCACAAACACCAATTGCAAGGAGAATGACTTAAGAGAGAAGGATTTCGGATAGGGTTTCTTTCTTGAATGATTAGGCCAAAAATCCCCTTGTATGGGGTCCTATATATAGTTGTGGCTGCTAGGGATTTTAGGTGGAAACCCTAATACCTAACTTAGGCGACAAGCAGTCCATGAACTCCTTCTTTAGAGCACATGTGTAACAGTCCGGATTTCTAGGTATCCTTTATTGCTTTGATTTTTGGTGTTTTGAGAGGGGACTCGGCGAGTTGGAGCTCAAACTCGCCGAGTAGGATCGCGATTCTGGACGCGGGATTTGATTGGACTCGGCGAGTCCGCGCTGTTTAATGAAACCCTAATTTCTCGGGTTTGGGACCTATTTAAAGGGCCTTATGGCCGTCATTTGTACCCAACAGTCCATAGAGAGAAACCCTAGAGTGCTTTGGCGATTTGGGAGAGAAAGGAAGCATTTCTTGACCTTTGTGTGTTGTCTAGAAAAGATGAGGGAGGTTCTAGCCAAGAGGAGGCAAAGGAGGTTGCTATTCTGCGGATTTGAAGCTTAGATCATCGATCTAGAGGTATGATTTCGGTTCATCTTCTGTTTTGTGGAGTATAGTTGGATTTAGGGTTTCTTGTGGCCTTATTGAGTTGATTTGATGGCCAAATAGTCCCTTGCTAGTGATGAGGCTTTGGATCTGGATCCATAGAGGTCCAGAGAGCCTCATTCATCGAGCTTTATGGAGAGCAATGGAGGTCATGACCTTGGGTAGTGATATTTGTTGGTATTCCTTCATTTATAGCCATATAGAGGTTGTATGTGCATCAAGTTTGGGGCTTTACGTGGTGAATCAGTCTAGAAAGGCTAGATCTATGAATTGTTGGAACAGATCTGACCTTAGAAGCGAGTTTGAGCGATTGCATGGCATGGACTCGCCGAGTCTGATGAACAGACTCGGCGAGTAGCTTGAAGATTGCCTTGGACCGGCCAGTGAGTGGTCCAGTCGAGTCATGGGTTGACTCAGTGAGTCAGGGCGAGTTAGAGAGGGTTGACAGGTAGACTGAGTCGAACTGGGACTCGCCGAGTTGTTCTTGGAACTCGGCGAGTTGAGTCGGGGTGGCCCCGCGATTCTGCCAGGTGGAACTCGTCGAGTCAGGGGGAGTACTCGACGAGTAAAAAGGGAATCCTAGGGTGTTGGTGGAAACGTCTAGACTCGCCGAGTTGCCCTGGTGCACTCGCCGAGTCCGGTCAAAGTTGACCGTTGACCGTTGACCAGAGTTGACCTGTGTTGACTTCTTAGAGATAGTCAACCTTAGAGATAAAAAGTGTTAATTAGAGACATATGATGTTATAGGAGGATTATAGCTTGGAGGATCGGGCACGAGGAATTTCAGGATTTGTGAGTCATCGAGATACGCGAGGTGAGTCTTCTCACTATACTTTACCTTGAGTAGGTAACCAGAGTTATGTGATAGAGTATTGTATGCTATATGTTGTATTGCATTATTTCTATGTGATTATGCTGTGCATGTTTACAGAGTCGGAACCGGAAGGTTCCTAGAGTTAGAACCTGAGGGTTCACAGAGTTTGGGTGCACGGACCCATGGAGTTATAGCCTCGAGTCTAATATGTGTTTTATGTGTGGTATTTTGGGGAACTCACTAAGCTTCGTGCTTACAGTGTTAGTGTTGTTGTTTCAGGTACTAGCGATGACCGTGGGAAGGCGCCGGCTTGATCCGTACACACTCAGGGGACTTTTGATATGTATTTATGAGATCTTGGGATTTGTATGACATGATTTGGAATTTTAATCTTAACGTTTTATGAAATTAAATGAGAAATGTTTTTATATTTGCGAAAAATTATTTTGAAAATTTACGGTGTTACAACATGGATGAAATCTATAGGGCTTCCCAATAGGATTTCGTCCACTCCACTATATGTAGTCCATCAGCCCATTTATGCAACTATCAATGATTTGCATAATAGTCCCCCAATTATTTAATCAGTCTTTTTTGATCACCAAATTAATTTCTGATCAATACTAATTAAATAATATGATTTCCAAATAATATATCAATCTTGTAATATATTAATAAAACCATTTAGAGTACTAATTTATTATTCATATAATAAATTCTACTATTTCTCCTCTTGTCATCCTATCAAGTTGCATGAGTGAAGGCAACCCAAAATGACCATGCTCATAATCAAATCAAGTAGATACCAAAAATAGTTATAGGCTTAGACACCTAATCCAACACAATATAGTGAGCACACTCACCTGAATTGTGATACTGACTAAAACCTCACACAATGCCTCACCGATCACAGCTAACAACTCTCACCGCCAAAAATATGGATGCAAAACACCTCCTAACAATCCACACAAGGCAAACCCTAAGTCCAACGTTGACTCTAGTCAACTGCCACGTGGTGGCCACCTATGGCCACGCCGTGGCCCTCCAGCAACAATTCATTGTAATATTCCTTAATACCACACCATGGCAACCTGGTGCCACACCGTGCACACTAAGTCTTTAGCAACTTAATGGATTTAAGCGACCTCCCTCGCTCCTAATAGCTCCAAGTTTAGATCTGGTCCATACTATTGTTTAAATGGATAAAGTTTTCAACTTTATCAATTAATACACCTAAAGAGATCAAGAGCTCAAAATCTAGGTCCAAATAAAGCAAAAATCCATAATATGTTAATCATTAACCTCTTTATCCAAAAAAAGCCCTAACCAAACGACTCCATAAGGGTTTCTAATATCAAATCTATCATAAAAGGTGGAAGCTTTATAGACATGTATGTCCAATACATGTTTAAGATCCATCTTAGGTCAAAATATGAACCCTAAAGGCCAAGACTTAGGAAAATGATTATATCTTCCATCAAAGACTAGATCCATAACATATAATACTCTTGGGACTTAGGAGAGTCATAAAGTCTCCAACTTTATGAGTTATTTCCCTCCAAACATGCTCAAACATGAGGAACGTTGGATAATTTTAAACATCTAACCACCAAATGATATAAAGCAAAGAACCTGGACACTTATAAAGGTCCAGAGATAATATAAGGTGATGGTAATGCTGATTCTTTGCAAGCTCCACCAAAAGATCACCTTTTTCTTCTCATTCTCTTCTTCTTCAAGCCAAGAAAGCTCTAAAGAGCTCAATAACCAAGCAAGGGATGGAGGCCAGGGTTTTCTAAGGTGAAAGAGGGCTTGGAGGCTGATAATGAACCCTAAAAGGGGTTTAAATACGAAGGGAAACCTTAAAGAAAGATGGGCTTGGGCCAGAACAACTGCCATGCCATGGCATCCTTGCTCCACGTCGTGGCATAGGGTTTTTCCCAAAAACTCTAGTTTTAGCCCTAGAGAATAAAAAACTAAATCATACTGGAACACGGGTGTCACAAACCCACCCCCTACTTAAATTAGATTTTGTCCTTGAAATCAGTTCTCACTATATTCCAGGCACCCCAAACGATTCAGTCGATTCTTCTAGAATCTCGATAAAACTCGACTCTAATATACACCGACGTTCCAATATAATAATCAAACCCAAATTTAGCAGGAGCCACATCCTGAAGATGATCAAATCCTTGCCCCCACTAGCTTTAACTACTAAAGAGTAACCATCACTACTCTGCTCGAGAACTGAAAACCCAAACCTTGTCTAACTCCACGACAGACATACCATTCTAAAACACTGCCAATATGGATCCACTTCTCAATCTAATCTGAATGAAATCCTTACAACCAAGGTTGTCAAGATCGGGATCCTATTTAGGATCGTTTTTGGCTTTGCAAGATCGGGATCATATGATCGAGATCGGGAACATAAGATTCTACCAAAAAATGACATAATAATAAGTTTAAAACATAAATAATACATCCCTATCAACTCGTTTACCATTCAAAAGTTACAAACCTTTTAAATCATGAGTCATAACCCAAAAATACTATCAATTCTAGTCTAGCATAACAAATAGTGCATCCATATCAATGTCTCCTAAATCCAAAACATCTTCTCCTAATTCTCTTCCACCACCGCACCTGCAATGAAAAAAAACACAATATATTGACCTAAAAGTTATCATTGTCCATTTATAAAATCATGTGATAAATAAATAACTAACATAATTGATCTCTTATAACTCTTTCAAAAAATTCATCATCTTCACCACCATCAGACGCTTGTGGCCTACTTGAACTTGAACCATCAAGAGGATTAATCCACTCATCACCTGCATATTGATTAGAAGACTCCTCTTTAGTAATCCACTCATCATCAAAACTAACATCATCGAGATTTAATGTTTCAAGTCCCGTTTGATCATGTTCTTTTCCTTTCTTTTCTTCTTTTCCATTTAGCTTCAAGTTATACATAACATACACAAGGTGGTTCATCTTTTGTTGATATAGTCGATTTCTTCTCTTGGAATGTACCTAAACAACAAACTAAAAATGTAACTGGAAATTTACATGACAATATAATAAAATTAAAATTAAGACAATAATTCTATTACTTATAAATTACCATCTCGAAAGCACTCCAATTTCTCTCACAACCTGATGACGAACATGTCAAACTCAAAATTCTCATGGAAAAATTTCTCAACTCGGGTGTGTCAGCTCCGTATGAATCCCACCAATCAAATGGAGTTTTACTTTTCTTGTTAATTTGGATACATTAAAACCAAATAGCTCACTTGCATTAGTGAATTGATCAAATTGAAAATCAATCGTCTTTGCTAGGTTCTCATCATCACCACACATTCTTTCCAGGCACATGTATAATCCACCTTTAATCCATCCTGTCTTCTCAAAGTCAGGGCTATATTGCATTATTGAAGTCAGGAAATAACCCACCGCATGGAGCGCCCTATTAAACTATCTTTCATTAATGATCTCATGGATGGGTTCATACATAAAGATATATACATA
This sequence comes from Lactuca serriola, assembly GCF_051521515.1. NCBI lineage: Eukaryota > Viridiplantae > Streptophyta > Magnoliopsida > Asterales > Asteraceae > Lactuca > Lactuca serriola. The sequence continues at coordinate 108,387,706 of NC_136410.1, forward strand.
CAAGAAATTGTTGTATTAGGTGTCTAAGACCATAACTATAATTGGTATGTACTTGACCTGATAGTAACATTGTCCATTTTGGGTTGCATTCACCAGAATAATTTGATAGGATGGATATTTGAGAAAGAGGTTATTTGTGATTTATTAATATATTATAATTATAATATATTAATTGAGAAATCATATTGTTTAATTAGTATTGATCAAGAATTAATTTAGTGATCAAAAGAGACTGATTAAATTAACAGTGACTGATTATGTAAATAAGTGATACATATGGTTTAGGCTAATGATCAATGATTGATTTGTGATGGGCTAATCTTATGAGATAGTCCATGAAATGTTAGTCCATATCAATTTTTGGATCAATTTTTGGATTATGTAAATCAGTGATACATATGGTTTGAGGAATCACATTTGAGGAATCACCCTCAAGTTATGGAATATGAAAAGTCTCATTCATGAAACATTAACTCCATAAGTTATGGAACTCAAAAGGTTTTGAAGAGTTACAAAACTTGCCCTCAAGTTTTGGAACTTGAAAAGTCTCATTTATTAAACTTTAATTCTAAACCCTAGATTTTAAAAGTTTAAAATTCAACCCTTATACTATTATAATATTAAAAGATTAATACTTATATATATGTATAAGACAAGTCGGTCTTACCGTTAGTAGGCCTCATTCATGAAGCTGATCTATAAAGCGGTTATAAGAAAATTACCTATAAAATGGCGATTGAATGAGTGTCCACTCTCACCCACTGCTCCCTTGACTAGTGGAGGGTCGTTAGCCGAATGGGTAGGATAGGACATTAATCCTCATTAATAAGTATAATGATAATATAAATTAACTAATCTTTTATAAATTCCAAATCTTAGTTACTTTAGGAAAAATGTGAAAATGGTGCTATTCCATGAAATTGCACTTTGCATCTTGCCAAGTCGTTAGTGGAGCGTGTGTGGTTAACCGACACACTAATTTGGGACTAACAAGGGTGGAAAAGGGTAGCTTGATGTTTATCATAGATCAATGGAGCATGTGTGGTTTACTGGCACATTGATTAGGTGATAAATGACATCAAGAGTACCAAGTACATTTGCATGGTTATTCACACCTTGTTTGTGATCCTCGGTATCACCGTCACAAACTTGAATGGCATAATCGAGATTTAAACATGACATTGAAAAGTTCAATGAATCTCAAAAGAATCTAGTAATTTCAATTCATTTAAGACTTAATATTTTTTTTCGTTTTTCATGGTGGAAATTGGTAAATCGTCATTTACCTACCTTCAAATATTTTGCAATTATTACTACATCCCTCTTACGAAATGTGAAATATTGTGTTGGGTCCTAGCCTTAATATTTCATTTGGGTGTTATGTTAAGGATTCTTATCTAACCAAAACTTTGTCTTTCTTTTCAGATGTCATCCAACCCCGCTTATGGCTCCAACCCATCCGGCTCTTTCTCCCTCATGAACTTGTGTTGGAGGGTCATTTTCTATGGATCGAATTTCAATGATTGGATTCGGAACATTCGGATGGTCACTCGTTACGAGGACAAGTAATATTTCCTCTATAAAGAGCTTAAAGAGGTGGATGAAACAACTGCCACTCCTGAAGAGGTCGCTGAATATAAAGCTCATGAGAAGGACGCGACAAAGGTGTCGTGTATCATGCTTGCCATTATGACAGCTGAACTCCAAAAGTCCTATGAGGAATACTATCCTTTTGAGGTGCACCAAGAGTTGATGGAAATGTATCATCAAAGTTCCCGACAGGAAAGATATGAAATCATTGCCTCCATGATAACAACAAAAATGAAGGATAGAGAGTCTATCACGGTCCACTTGCAAAAGATGCAAAGATTTTTGGACCACTTGCTGAAATTGAATGTCAACTTCGATGAAGAGTTGGCGATTGACATTATCTTACACTCTTTACCTCCTTGTTATGATCAGTTTAGAATGGCTTATCATATGAACAAGGAGGAGGTCACTCTAAGCAAGCTTCAAGGCCTATTGAGAACTGCTGAAAGTAGTTTGAAAGGCAAATCTATTGTTCCTACTCCTACTACTACTGCTGCCCGAGTCCTGGAAATTGGACATGGGAAAGGGAAAAAGAGGAAGACTCCTTCTAAGAGCCACAAAGGAAAGTCCCATGACAGATCCTCTTCCAGTGGGACCATAGGTGGTAATGCTAACTCCTCTTCTAATCCAAAGGAAGTAGAGTGCTTCCATTGTCATGAAAAAAGGCACTGGAAATGAAGTTGCCCAAAATACTTGCAGGATATCAAGGATGGGAAGATAAAGCCCACATTCGCAAGTATTTACACTATTCTATCTAATAACTCATCACATGCTAATTCTTGGGTCCTTGATACAGGGTGTGGTTTTAACATTTGTTCTGACTTGCAGGGACTAAAAATAAGTAGGGATGTGGAGCACGGAAAGATGAACCTGATCATGGGGAATAGGAAAGCATCGCCTATCACCAAGATTGAAGTTTATTCTTTATTGCATAGGAGTGGGTTAAAATTAGATTTGAATAATTATTGCTACTCGTCAGATATGACGAGAAACATTATTTCTTTTCATGGTTTGTATAAACAAGGTTTTAGATTTTCATTTAATAATGAAATTGGTTCTATTAATGTTTTTATGATGGTAAATTCTATTTTGAAGCATTTCCTTGTAATGGTATATATGAAACTGTGATGGTTGTAGGTAACTTAGGAAATAATGTGTTGCATATCGATTCGTCCAATGGTTTAGAGAAAACATGTTTGTGGCATGGTCGTCTTGGACATGTCAACAAGAAGCGCATAGCCCAAGTCCAACGGGATGAAGTGTTGGAGTCATTTGACTTAAAGTTGGATGACACATGTGAATCTTGTTTGCTTGGAAAGATGACCAAGTCGCCCTTCACAAGTACTTGTGAAAGGGGTGAAGGTTTGTTGGATCTCATAGACACCGATGTGTATGAACCCTTCGTATCCGCCACAAGGCATGCTAACCACTTATATGTGACTTGAGATTGATTTCCACTTCACTCGTCATCACTTACAGCTCGGGACTATATCGCTTATGTTTGTTTATCAACCTTGCAGTTTGCTGATATTTTTACGAAGGCCCTGTCACGGTCTCGATTTTGTTTTTTGTGTGAAAATTTCAAAACTTATTGTTGTGGCATTGTGAGTTTATGGGGGATGTTAGCCCATATGTATGGACCAATTTGTCTTTAGCCCTTTAGGATTTAGGTCCTTTGCCTTAAGCTTTTAGTATTTATTTTCCCTTTATTTTGTAGCCTTGGTGCTTTCTGCGAAGAACACCGGCACCTTCTTGTTTTATCAATGAATCATATTAATGTTGTTCTATTTACAAGAATAAGACCTCAAATACATAGATTTTCTATGTTCGGTTTTGCTATGAAAAATAGTAGATTCTTTTCTAATGAACGCTAGTTCTTTTTTGTTTCAAAATATTGTTTTGCTAACAGGCGATTCCCTTGAACATACATACATGTTACATATAAAACCGATACAATTCACGTAGTCACACTAGAAAATATTATATAATGATTAAAATAAGTTTTCCTCGACAATTTATAACTTTAATTTTAAAAGTTTCATCGGAGAAAAACCTTATGAACTTTGTTTGTTTTTTTTTTTGTTTTTTAGGAATGGCAAACACACACTCCGCACATTACTTCTAAATTATTCTTTTTATCTCGAACGAGATTTGAATCCTGAACACTTTTCCACCAACATCTGATATCAATAGGCTACAAGCCCTTTGGTATGTGGTAATCCTTGTTAATATAATAAAAAAATGTTACACATCACAAATTTATTTGATCTATACTATATTAGCATGCATTCTTCACTCTTTAAAATCAAACCGATAAGTAGAATGAGTTACAATGGACAAATAGCAGAATGAGGTCATTAGTTTGTAGGAAAATAAAAAGCCCATTAAAGGTGGGGTTTTCAGCCTTTTATGTGTCTCAGAGTCCAGTCTCACTTTAAGAATTACTATATTTGTTTTTCTGATTTTATCGTGTTTTATTGAAGGACATAACTTTATTATTATTATTATTATTATTATTATTATTATTATTATTATTATTTTCTATATTCTCTGTTTTCTTTTTTCGAATTTTTGTCATTTTATTGCTACATAACAAGTCTAAAAAAAGTTATAGGTTAATTTTGTATTTTCTTCTTGAATAATAAATGAAAAATAAATAATAAGTTTTGGGATAATCTAGACAAAATGAATTTTTTGTATTAGCTTTAATTACTCTAGTTTTAAATAAATGGATAATAACAAAATGACCACATCACAATAAAAGATAGGGGAATCACTTTTATGATAGGGGAGTGACTTTTATATAATGACAATTAAATTCCATTTTGACACTTCAAATTTAGATGATACAAATATGCTTCTTAATTTTTTAGTGACGTCTTCAGTGAAGTGTTTTGGGATGGTCAAGCACACTTTGGTTGTGTCTTTGTCTCCCTATAGCCAACTCAAAAGATATCATAAATATTCCTACTTTTTTCTTTGAACGGCTTGCTGAATGCATAATTCACGCTCTCAGTTTATAAGTGGCCCTCGTGAATCAAGACAATGGGATGCTCCTAAAATATGTTGGTGTCTAACTTTCTCTTGAAACTTGCAATCATCAATAAATGATCTCCATCTAACATCAAATTTAATGTCATCCTTTTTATAATTCAAAATAAGTTGATTGAAACGCTATCTACGTGTCATTGAAAATTTTAAGATAGAACCATAACATGTAGACCTAAATTGTCGTATTACTAATTTAAATGTTAGATACTAGGTTATAACCCTTGAAAACCACCGTATTAAAATAAAAAATTATATAGACACAAAAAATTAATAAATTTAAAAAATGATTTGGATTTATTGTAAGTAATCATGAATTAAATTGACAAGTAAAAATAAACATAATACTTTAACGTAGATTTTGAAATAAACATAATATTTATCTAAAATCAATAATTTCAATTCTTTTCTCCTCTTTATTCTTTACTTTGGATAAAACAACTTTACTTATCTAACTTTAAGTTAGTCTGGATAAAGCAACATAACAACATATAACGAACTATGTAAGAAAACTTGTTCTCGCAAAAACAACCAAACCTTTCGAACTTTTATTTATGGTGAACGTTTCGACATCAATAATCGTGTGTTAGAATTGGGGTATAGAAAACTTGGAAATTCTGAGAATTGTGGCTTTCACTTTCAGATTAAAGTATTTAGGTGGTACTCTCAATCTTTAATCGGATAAGACTCAGAATTGAGAGAAAACAGAAGAGAGAATGTTTTGATGTTATGAAGAAGAAGTGTACCAACCACAGATTCGGATATGATCATATAACAGAAAACTTCCTGTCTTAAAACTGCCAAATGACAGTTTTATGTCCTAAAACTGTCCACAAACAGTCATAAATAACCTTAAATCCGGGTCTAGAATATGGATCACAAAACCGGGTACATTTATCAAAAATCCGGATTTGTGATGCAATTTTAATATAGTAACATAATATATATAAAAAAATTTCGCCAGCGGCTCTGCCCCTTGGACCCCGCTCCCAGGGGCGTTGCCCCTGGACCCCCGTTGGTTTAGGGGCTTCGCCCCTAAATAGCAGTATACTTTCAACAAAGACAAAATTACACCATACCGATTTGTTAAATAATTGTCAAAGTGACATTGATCAACAAATTAACCCCATTACACTTAAATAACATTAGTGATATAAAATCACCAACATACCTCCCCCATTTAAGTGTAATCTTGATTAACTTAACATTAAAATCATAACAACAATAAACTGATGCATAAATGAAATATCGTGACGACTGAATTTCACATTAGTATATTACTCATTCCAAATATTCGAATATCAGGGTGGCACTAAGGATTGAACCCTTTCTATTCTAAGTGAATACATGAAGATAATATACACAACAATTTACATTCTCAAAGTTCTAACTTGACACTATATTTTACTAGCTTGTGTCCCATCCTTCAATAAGCGTATCGAAGCCAATTCCTAACTTCTTGAAGCAGCTAAACTTCATGCTTATATAGGTAGTCCTTTTATTCTTGCACCTGCAAATGCAATTTTTCAAAATAACTATTAAGAATATAAATTTAACCTCCTTAACTTGCAGTACTAAACACATACCTTGGGATGATAATAATAATGTATTCCAATCTTCAAATATCAAGCTTTCCACATTGAATTCAACATCTAATATTACATTAGATGGGAATTGGGTATCTCAATATAAAAGATTTTAAGTGGACTTTAAACCTTTGGTTAGATGATCGGATAAATTCAACTGAGTTCTTACAAACTCCACAGATATCACACCAGTCATGATGAGCTCACGAATCATGCTATGTCTAACACCTAATTGTCTAGACTTTCCATTGTACACTTGACTATAAGCCTTAGCCAATATTGCAGCATTATCATATCTGATAGAAATGGTAGATATCGGTTTGGGCCATAATGGAGTTTCATAAATCAAATTCCTTAGCCAATCAACTTTTTTACCAGCAGCAGACAATGCAACAAAGTCAGACTCCATGGTTGAGTTAGTAATACAAGTCTGTTTCTTAGATGCCCAAGAAATGGCACCTCCTCCGAGAAGAAACACCCAACCACTTGTAGAGGAGTGATCCTCTAAGTTGTTAATCTAGTTGGCATCTGAATAACCTTCCAAAACAGAAGGATATCCACTATAAGTTAAACCATAATTAATGGTCTCTTTAAAGTACTTGAATACTCTACTCACAGCTTGCCAATGATGTGAACTAGGATTACTAGTATATCTACTAAGCCTTCCCACATTATATGCTATATCAGGCCTAGTACTAATCATGGCATACATTAGACAACCAATAGCCCTTGAGTATTCAAGTTGAGACATTGGAGATCCTTTATTAGGTAGAAGCTTAAGACTAGGATCTATAGGAGTGTTAACAGGAGAACAATTCTCAAAGTTAAACTTTTTCAATATCTTTTCAATATAATGAGATTGAGAAATTGAAATCCCATTGTTTCCTTTTCTAATTCTTATACCAAGAATTACCTCAGCCTCCCCCATGTCTTTCATATCAAAACTAGATGATAAGAATTTCTTGGTTTTATCAACTTCTTCTAAATCAGTACCAAAAATCAACATATCATATACATATAAGCAAATCATGACTCCTTTACCAGAAGTATCAAATTTGCTATATACACACTTGTCAGCTTGGTTTAATGCAAACCCATTAGACAAGACAATATCATCAAACTTTTGATGCCATTGTTTTGGTGCTTGTTTCAAACCATATAATGATTTCTTCAACTTGCACACTTTGTGTTCATTTCCAAGCATCACAAACCCTTCAGGTTGTTTCATGTATATTTCCTCATCCAAATCACCATTCAAAAATGCAGTTTTCACATCCATTTGGTGAATCATAAGATTATGTATAGTTGCAAGAGCTAATAATAATCTAATAGTAGAAATTCTGGCAAAAGGAGCATAAGTATCAAAGAAATCAATGCCTTCCTTTTGTCTAAAGCCTTGGATAACCAATCTGGCTTTATACTTATCTATTGTGCCATCCACCTTCATTTTTCTTTTGAGGATCCATTTACATCCTAATGCCTTGCAACCAGGAGGTAAATCAGTCAATACCCAAGTATTGTTATGCACGATAGAATCAATCTCATCACGAATTGCCTTTTTCCAGAAATGAACATCCCTAGAAGCCATTGCTTCACTGAAAGTCTTTGGATCCTCTTCAATATTAAAACAATACTGATGTTGAGAAATAGTGTCATTCCTTGTTCCTTCAACTAAATATAGTTCAAAATCAGATCCAAAATACCTAGCTTTTCTAGCTCTGGTGCTTTTCCTAGGTTCAGGTACAGAACTTGCACCACCAGAAACATCTTCAACTTGAGTAGCACTCTTGGTGGAAGATTGATGAATCATGTCCCTTGGTCTAGGTATAGATGTAAATCTTTCTTCATCAAAAATAGCATCTCTTGACTCTATCACTGTGTTTACAGACACAGAGTCATTAGATTCTAAAACATAGAATCTATATGCTTTGGAATGCTCAACATATCCAATAAAGATACAATCTATACCTCTCTCACCCAACGTTTTCCTTTTGGGTTCAATGAGCCTTACAACTGCTCTACAACCCCAAACTTTGAGATAACTCAAATTTGGTACCTTTTTACACCAAAGTTCATAAGGAGTATTCTTACTCCTTTTATTTGGAGTTCTATTCAAGATGTAACATGCAGTTAACATTGCCTCACCCCAAAACCCTTCACTTAATCTAGAATAGGACAACATGGAATTAATCATTTCTTTCAAAGTCCTATTCTTCCTTTCAGCTACACCATTTTGTTGTGATGTATAAGGAGTTGTGGTTTGATGTATTATTTCAGTTGATTCAAAATAAACTAGATCATAATACTCACCACCTCTATCAGTACGCAAGACTTTTATTAATTCATTTTTATGAAGCTCAACTTGTTGTTTATAAATTTTAAATTTATCAAGTGCTTCATCCTTAGAATGTAGCAAATAGAAATAACAATATCTAGATGCATCATCAATAAAAGTAACAACATAATTTTTGTTTCCAAGGGAAGGTGTTGCATGGAAATCACATAAATCACTATGTATTAAATCCAACACCTTGCTTTCCCTAACAACATCTTTGAAAGGTTGTCTAGTGATTTTAGTTAGCATGCATGTTTTACATTTTCCATTATTTTCCATATCAAAAGCTAGAATTAAACTCATTTTAGACATGTATTTTAATCTCTTATAATGAATGTGTCCTAGTCTAGCATGCCATAATTCATATTTATTAAAATTATTGCTAGTACTAGTAGAAGCCATGTAAACATAATTATCAATATAAGGATAATTATTATTTAGCCTAATCATTCCATTACATACATATCCAAATCCCATAAAATAACCATGTCTTGACAAGATATACATGTCACTTTCTAATACTTGTTTGTAACCACAATTATTTAATACAATTTCAGACACGAGATTCTTACGAATCCCTGGAACATATAAAACATTGTTCAAACACAAACATTTCCCAGAAGTAAAAGTAAGTAAAACAGATCTTATGCCCTTGATTGGTTCAGTTGCAACATTTCCCATTTTCACAACATATCCATCATCAATTGGTTGAAAGTCCTTGAACCAATATAGATCTTTGCAAACATGATTTGTTGCTCCCGAATCAACCCACCATGCAACATTATCATCCTGCACATAAATTGCTTCAGAAATCACAAAAATATAATTTTGAATATAGTTAAAATTCTACATGAAAATAAAATTCTGACCTTGTTGCTTTTCTGGATCCTTGGATCCACTTGGTTCTGCACCATCCTTGTTCACTTTACGCAAACGACAATCTTTCGTGAAGTGACCCGGTTTGTTACAATTCCAACACACCACTTTAGCCTTCTTGTTGGAAGACTTTTCATCCTTTCCTTTAAACTTCATTTTTCAATTAGACTTCTTTTGATTCTTTGATCCTTCTCCATCCAGCATGTTCACAAAAGAGGAACCAACTTGGTTCTTGCCTTTGGGATTGTTATCAAGTTCTTGAGTCCTTAAGGAATCTTCAATCCGTAAATGGATTCCAAGTTGAGTCAAAGTCAATTCCTCTTTGTTATGTTTCAGATTGTGTTCAAAATCCTTCCAGAAAGGGGGCAGTTTGTCAATGATCACAACCACATCAATGGCTTCATCCATTTTCAGATTGTGTTGAGCAAACTGTCCCAGGATCCTTAACATTTCATGGTATTGTTCCATAACAGGCCTGGAGTCAATCATCTTGTAACCCATAAAGTTACTGACAAGAAACTTCTTGCTAGAAGCATCTTCAGCCATATACTTGGATTCAGGAGAATCCTATAGTTCTTTTGCAGATTCAAAACTTTGATAGATATCAAAAAGAAAGTCAGACATGCCATTGAGAATATGACCACGATATATGTAATCATCATTTTCCCACTTTGATCTTCTTCTTGTTGCCTCCAAAGGTTCATCTTCAACAGATTCTGGTAAGACCGGCATAGGTGTACTCAGAACATACACCACTTTCAGAGTGGTAAGGAGAAACTTCATCTTCTTCTGCCATCTACAAAAATCTTGCCCTTCAAACTTGTTCAGTCTTTTAAACTTACTAGTCATTTCCTTCACAGAATCACCACTTGTCATGATCACATAAATACTTTAATCTTTGTTAGAATTGGGGTATAGAGAACTTGGAAATTCTGAGAATTGTGGCTTTCACTTTCAGACAAAAGTATTTGGGTGGTACTCCCAATCTTTAATCGGATAAAACTCAGAATTGAGAGAAAACAGAAGAGATAATGTTTTGATGTTATGAAGAAGAAGTGTACCAACCACAGATTCGGATATGATCAAATAACAGAAAACTTTCTGTCTTAAAATTGCCACATGACAGTTTTATATCCTAAAACTGTCCACAAACGGTCATAAACAACCTTAAATCCGGGTCTAGAATATGGATCACAAAACTAGGTACATTTATCAAAAATCTGGATTTGTGATGGAATTTTAATATAGTAACATAATATATATAAAAAAATTATGCCAGGGGTTGCCGCCCCTTGGACCTCGCTCCCAGGGGCGCTGCCCCACTCCTAGGGGCGCTGCCCCTGGACCCCCGTCGGTTTAGGGGCTTCGCCCCTAAATAGTAGTATACTTTCAACAAAGTCAAAATTAAACAAATGTGCACTCCACACCATACCGATTTGTTCAATAATTGTCAAAGTGACATTGATTAACAAATTAACCCCATTACACTTAAATAAACATTAATGATATAAAATCACCTACATCATGTACATAAATGACCAAAGTCATAAAAACACTCTCATGGCAGTTCTTGGAATAAATATTTGTGGAAACACTACTTTGGGACAAAAATCAATATCTCCATTGCTTTATGCCAATCTGCAAAAGAACAAACTATGTCAAATATACAAGATTAAAGTTAATATATATTATTCTTACATCGATTTATTATAAAACGATGAAAGATAAATTAAAAGCTTTTAGTAGTTTCCAAATTTTCATATTTGCATTGCTCATTTGTAAACAACAATCATATGTAAAATCAGTATCATACAGGTGGCTAATTGGTTCACAATAACTTTGTCCCAGAGCATATGTTAACTATTTGTATGAAACCTAGTATTTTTTTATAATACAAAAATTATAGTTTCACGTGAATGTTGGTGTAGATATAATATCAAAATTTTTCTATTCGCAAAACTTGTTATAAAATTATACGTTTAATTAGTCTACTAATTATTACCAAAGAAGTTCAATCATGTTAATATTCCTTTAGTGATCCATTGACAATGGCTTAAGAGCCAAATATGACTCCATAATGTGTCTTACCCAAGAAGGTTAAGCTTAGGAATTTCTAATCATTCCGTATTAAGTCTTACCAAAACGTATTAAGCAATTTGCACACAATTTTTATGAAGAATAGGCAAAAACATACAAATTTTCTGCTAGTAATCTTCAAATTAGTATCACTTTTGCTACTTTTAAAAACTCCCAGATCTCCTTTACTTGAATTTTCTACATTCATTTTCACATGATTTATGCTTATATTAGATAAAATTTATTTTTGCTTGCAAAATAATACCGTTTTGTTGATGGTTAGCACTTCAAATCTTGAAAAGCATTCAAAATCATCTTGTCTTGGAACACCAGCAACATCAGATCTAGTTGTAGTTGTAGTTCTTGTAGCAAAGGCAAATGGCGTTTGTACCAAAATAATAGTTGGTTACTAATTACAAGCATTGAAGGGATTCCATACCATATTACTCGAGACCACTTTCTAGTTGATAATATCTTTATCCATTTGACCTAATTTTATATCACATATTTATCATCGGTTTAAATCTATGAGTTATTACCTGCTAAGAAGTGGCCACTTAAGAACAATGATGCAGGTGGATGCGATGAATACTAATTAACAGTCAGCACTAATCAACAATCTTATTGAAACATCTAACGGATGCCAATTATTTAATAAAAAAACTACACTTCGTAAGCAAATAACATAAACTGAAATTAAAAAGCCATTGAACTATTATTTATGCTTACCTGGAGAGAGCATGCAGACAATCGTGAGGTATATATCATCACCGGTGAGGCCGCCGAAGGGTTTTCTGAAAAGGTAGACATATCTACCATCGATGTATCACTTTGAGGCATTTCGTTTAACACGTGGGTTTAATGTTTTATTGACCCGTAATAAGAAAAATGGTAGTTTAAATTTGAAAAATTGGTAGTTTTATCATAGATAGATTTGCATTCTGAAAACGATCGAACATTTATGTACTGGTTCATGACTCAAAGACCTGGATAACAATATTACCGAAGTGGAAAAAAGGTTTAGATCCAAGCCATGAAAGAAAAGGTTAGAACTGAGCAGTTCCAATGTTGTGAGTACATTCCATTCCTGGTATCCACATCAGAAAAAGAAATTTTAGATCAATTTCTCATCAAGAGACCGAATCATCACACAAAAGCAATCGATTAAGAGGGAGAGTTAAAAAGCAATTCGATTGAGATATGTAATTCAATGCAATTAATTTGTTCCTAAAATCTTGAGATCTTGACAAAGTTCTGGAGATTACATCCCCTATTTCTTGGCTACAGTCATTTAAGCAAAAACTATGAATGGGAATGGATGCAAAATATATTAGATTCCTTGTATAGTTCCTGATTTTTGGCTTAGATTTTTAATGTTTGATTTGAAGTCAAATTTAAACCACGAAGAATAAGACTAGGTAGAGGTAAAAAATCAAATTTAATGATATGCAAACGAAGGAAGAAAAAGAATAGGCGGGAATAAGATTAGAACATGCCACGTGGCAAATAAACATTGTTGAACATGGACAAGTGGCAATATTGGGTTTTGTTTATTAGAAGAGGTAGATTATTTTGTTTTATATCGTTAAACTGTTTTTTAGTTATTTAAATAAACCGTCAATGTATTATTACAAATGACGTGACCGATTTCTATTTAGTATAAAATATAAATAGACATAGCTTATCTTTGTTATTTTATCATTAAATATATATACCACCACCACCAATAAAATTATTTTATATCTTGTCATTTTTCATTTTACAAACTTTTGTCATTTTGCTGTTAAATACTCACTCCGTCTCAAATTTATAGTCCATTTTTTTATTTTTGAAGTTTTTTTTTTTATTTAACTTTGACTGTAAATATTTTTATTTGTATTATATATTAGTTGATAAAACTTATAACAATGAGAAAACATTTAAAATACAATCCATTCATATATTTTGGATCAATTATTATCTATCAAAAATAATATATTTAAGATCAAAATTAAATAAAAAAGACTCAAAAGCTAAAAATAGACTATAAAATTGAGGAGTTAATGATAAATGAAAAGACTTGTAGGTAATTTATGCCATTTTATTGCTAAATAATAAGTGGAAGATACGTTTTGTTTTATTCTATACCAAATAGTTTATGTTAGTTTTAAATGGATAATAACAAAATAACCATATCTATTTAGGTAAACGACTCAAGTTTTATACATTTATCAATGACAAATAAATTAGAAATTTACATTTCATATTTGGATGATACAAGTATGCTTCATAATATTTAGGGATATGTTTAGTTTGAGTGTTGTTGGAATGGTCGATCACATTTTGGTTGTGTCTTTGACTCTCCACAACTATCATGAATGTCACCAATGTACTTTCTTAATGCATAGACTTGTTAGATGTATAGTTCACGCTCTTAGATCAAAAGTAGCCCTCGTTAATGCAAACAACGGGAAGTTCCTAAAATATGTTGGTATCCAACTTTGTATCATACCAAACATTTTAGATAACCATATATCTGACCGATGTCGTTATCTCGGTTAAAAATAAACCTCACATACGGTAGATATTTAGGGTAACGGTCGAATCCCCGACAAGTTTGTGGTCAAACTTTGTGTTAAAATAATCAAAGAAAAAAACTACTACTTGCAATTGTCATTATCTCGGTTAAAAGTAAACCTCACACATTCGATAGTTAGGGTAATGGTCGGAACCACAAGGAGTTTGTGGTCAAAATGTGTGTTAAAATAATCAACAAAAAAAATTACTAGTTGCAATTGTCATGAAAAATATTTTAACTAAGATTTATATACAAAAACTAGAAACTTTACATTGGAAACTATTACCAAAGAGAAAAACAATATTACTTCTTGTTTAGTGTCGGATGATTAAAACTCAATTGTTTATCTTCCCTTAAATTCCAATTTAATTATGAAAACATAGCGAAGGCTAATCAACATGCAATAAATAACTTTGGCCAAATAATATGTTATTCCGACTAATTACTGTTGGGATTTATTTTAAAAATAGTTTCATAAAGTAGAAAATTGGCAAACGAAAGACTTGATTTTTTGAAAATAAGATAAGCTAGTTTACACCGACCAACGATCTTCTTGCAAAGTTTGGAAAGAAAACAACAACCAAAGAAGAAAAAGAACATACCAAACTTTGTAGTCTTTGAATCCTCAAGGAGAGGTTAGGAAGTTGATGGAGAACGGATTAACCTTCGAAATAGTAACAACAATCCAACTTGATTTAAGATGTTAGTCTTGTAAAACTCTTAAGCTCTTAAGCTTTAAGTTTATAACAAAAGTATGACTTGAAGAGAGCAAAATGCAAGCAAGTAACTTCAAGTGTTTAGCAAAAACAAGAGAGAATGAGGGAGGGCAAGCAAGCTATGGTTTTGGCCTCTAAAAAAGGAAGGGATGAAAGCCTTCATAAAGCTAAAATAGTACCCCAAGAGTTCCTAACACTTTAAGAACTCTATATCCTAAGGCCTACATGTCTCCTATGCCTCTTAAGCCATGCTTACTTTTCCTTATTATATTCAAAAGACTATGTCTTCTTTCCTAGAAACTAACACATCATTTTATATATAAAAAGAGAAGATAAGTTTATAAAACTATTATAACTCGATATAATATATAAACTTTAACTTTTAGCTAAAACACAAAAGTGTCTTTCTAGTCCAAAATAATGTACATGACTTAATAAATCATACATATGAGATATTATGTTACTTGCTAATGAAAAATATTATTTCCATGAAATAAATAATTTTCAGTTATTTATAAGAGTTTAAGGAATATTCATTAAAACCAATTTCTAATAAATAATCAATTATATCAAGTTGTTGTTAGTGGGATCCATTAGTATCATATGCTAATTAGTAATATCACTTTAATATGATTCTTAAGCATACTAGATCTTTCAATTCCCCCACTTGTGCAAGACTCATATTACACTGATATAGACAGTGGTGAACGTTTAGCAACATTTCACTGCCCCTAATAACATATGACTTTTGTGCCATTCTATCAATACCCAATTCCAAAAAAGCTCTAAGCTACAATTGGTGTATAATGGTAAGTTTATCAGTTATCCCTTTGTCACAAACATCATGTTAAACATGAGATCCGGATCACAATCAATCTCATCTAGTGTCCAACTTTTGGTAAGGCGCCTTAGATGTCTAACTCTCAACACATAAGAGGAATAGATTCCATCTTGACTAAATAAGCATCTTGTATAGCTCACACCATACCTAAAAATGGTTTTTATAACTACCCGATTACGGACCAACATTTGACCATATCAAATCACAGTACTCCCTACACTTAAGTCCTACTGTGTATCTCAGGTGTAAAAGATACAAAGATAGTATCTTTTAATCAAGCATCATTCATGATAGCGATCTATGAGAGGATCTTGATGCGGGTCAGTTCAATACGAGATCTCTAACAAGTACCAATGAAACTTGGTTACAACTACTTGCCTATTTTCATCTATTGAAAGTTAACCATTCCAACTCTTAGTACTTCATAAATGCTCCCACAATTTTTACCGACTATGAAATTTCAGAATAATAAGGTTATTCATGGATTAAACATGTTAATATAGAACACAACAAGTATTGATGTTATGATCATATCCCATTATATCAAAATATTATATGTAATAGTTTTTCTCACAATGTTCTAATTTCCACATACTAAATCCAAATCATAATCTTATTTCTAGAATAATAAATTCTTATAGATGAAGTGTGACCGTTCATACTTAGCTTAGAAGAATGGCTTTATTAATGGCTTCGACTAAACTGAATTTTTGTGAATTCTACGAATAATATAACCTCCACATTTGACTTTACTCTAGGTATAGTAAGATATATTGGAGTATATGGTTGGTGCTCTTTTGTTACATAGAGTCTTTTAGCTTGATTAAGTATACTCTCAAAGTCATAAAGATTTACATGTGTTCCTTGAATGGCAAAAATCAACATAGTTTTTCAATGAACTCATTCATCCAATCATATTTGATTTCAACTTCTAAATTAGTGTATTTTTATTTTGTAGTAGATTATGTCATTTTGTTTTGATTGGACCTCGTTCCAACTAAATGTACTCTTCATCTCACAATGAAGTCATAATCCAATTATAATTCATAATTTTCTATATTTGTTTAGAAATCAGATTCTTATGTAGCTCTTTACATGAAGTGTAATGTCCCAATTTTAGAACCATAATTTTCATTTGTAATTAGGGAAAAACTGCTCATTTTCAGAATACAAGACGCGAAAACCATTAGTCCCACGGTACATTGTTTAAAAAGTATTAAAGTTAACACAATATTTTCATTGATGCCAATGAATATGTATATAAATGCATTCTCTTTTCCACGATCACTAATGCTCTTTGAAAACAATAACAGTTGAGTAAGCACGAAGCTTAGTGTGTTTCCCCAAAATACCTCATACAAAACAACAAAGTAATAAACTAATAGTTATCAGCAACCCTAGGACTATCAACAGTCATGAATAACACATAGAACACAACAATAAAAACAACTATGGGTTATCAAGAACCCTAGGGATTATCAATGGTCCTTGTGGGCTAATAGTACGTCGTGTATATTAACAACACCCCTCACAAATTATTAGAAATCCTAGGTATTATCAATAGTCCGGGAGTATCAACAACTTAGTTCATATATAATAACAATCAAAAAATGAGACGCAGCTCGTCAGCATGTATATACTACCTCACAGGCAAGTATAGTGAAAATACTCACTACCACATACTAGAATCCTCATAGCACACTACTTCGCTACCGAAAAATCTCTTTGGAATGCGTAGCCATAAGTAATTAGATGTGAGACAACCACCCAAACATATAATCCTACTCTAGAGCCAAAACCAAACAAGGAACATGCAAGAAAGCCTACATCAAGAGTTTTTAGGCAATCTTATATGGCTACATACGACCTTGAGGCATTCCACTAGACAATAATCAAATTACTACTACTCTAACCAGCATACCACTACTACTGAATCCTAACACATAAGGACATGAATATATCTAATAGCTCGATAACTAGCCTATTAGTACTCTAACCAGCATACTACGACTACTATATACTAACACATAAGGATATGGATATATCTAATATCTCAATAACTAACCGACTGGTACTCTAACCAGCATACCACTACCGTTGCATCGTAAAACATAAGGATATAAATATAAATAACAACCAACTACATCATAACAACATCCTATACACAAGGATACATATCCAAAACTAGTGGGCCCACATTAGTGCCTTCAACCCACAGGTACAACGAGGAAAACTCACCTGAATCAAAGAACCCAGAAACACTGCGAATCACTCCATTTTTCTGCACTGCTTGCTCCAACGAACCTTCTAACACCAAAACATGGTAGAATCTCAATCAACAACCCAAATCCTTCAATTTTGACTCAAAGTTAAATTGGTTACAAATTCAACGGTCAATGAAAGTCAACTGCCAACTGCCCCTCATGACGTAACCATCTATGGCTCAAGTCGTGAGCCACTAAGGGACAAAATAATCGAGACTCATAATCCTCACAACATGACAACCTAGTATCATGTCTTGAGATCAGTGTGAATGGCATTTTGATGCAAAAACTCCATAATCCATTAATCAACTAAACCATATGTTGGATTAATGTCTAAGTCCATAACTATAATTGGTAAGACTTGACCCGACCCGGCATGGTCCATTTGGGTTGCATGGTTGGATAGACTATAATGAGAGAAATAAAACTTAAGGTTTGTTAATATATGATAAGTTCTAATATATTAATAAGGTTATTTAATTAGTATTGATCAAGAATTAATTTGGAATTAATTAAGTGATCAAAAGGAGACTAATTAAATATATGAGTTGATTGTGTAAATCATTCATTCTTATATATGTGGGCTTGTGATCCAAGATTCCTTATGTTGGACTAAGTCCATGGGGTGACCCATGGATACTACATGGAGGTTAAAATCCATGGAGCATAAGGAATGGGTAAAGTCATGAGTTACATGGTGTAACCCTAATAGCCACCATATAAAAGAATCCCATGGCTCTAGAAATCGTGTACTATGTGTGTGTGTGTGAGGGCTAAACGATTTCATGGAGTGTTCAAGTTTCTCTCAACTTATTCCAAGTGTATTTGGTGTTGTGTGAACCATTTGAGGTGTCACACTTGGGGCACTAGGCACTCAAGCTTCATGAAGACTTTCTACATAAAGAGGTATTTATTCTATCTTGTTATATTCATTGTTTTGTATGCTAGATTAGGATAATACCTTGGATGTTCATAATTGCATGTATAATAGAGAAAAAATAGATCCAAGGTATTTAGGGTTGCATGTACACTTAGGAGTGTTAGAATGCTCAAAACCCAACAGTGGAATCAGAGCCTAGGCTTGTTTTCTTGTTATACTTGCAAAAGTAGCTGAAAAATCGAGTTTTGATGCTGTCTGCCCAGCAGACTCGCCAAGTCCATGAATGGACTCGCCGAGTCCAAGGCAAAATGCATCCAACTCGCCGAGTTGGTTTGTGCACTCGACGAGTTGGACCGCCAGACAGCATAAATTCGACTTTTTTGGCTGGAATTGGACTAGGAACATTACCCTAAGATGTTTTTCGACTTATAAACTTGTTTTTGATGTGGTAATGTTCATGCTAATCCAATTTCAAAGATAATTGTCAATAGATTCATGTTTTGTATTAGTTTAAGGTTTAGACTAATTACATGAAAAAGTTTGATTTGAATTATCTTGTTCTTATGAGTTGCTTAGATTAATAGAAAAGTTGAGTGAAATAGTTGTTTTCAATCCAAATTAATCTAAGAGTTGATTCTAAAATGTGTTTTTGTAACTTGTCCTCAAGTTATATGAAAAGTCACATTTAAGTTTCATAAAACTCATAAAAGTTGGCAAAGGTTACAAAATGAAGAGTCTAGTTCTAATTGAATGGTTTTATGACTCCATAACTTGTCCTCAAGTTATGGAGGACCAAGAGTCTCTTCATTAAATAATAAATAAAAAAAAGTGTAACCTTAATTAATTCCATAAGTTATAAAATAAAGAAAAGTTAATTCTTTTATTAGTTTAAAGTCTTCCATAACTTGTCCTCAACTTATGGAACTTGAAGAGTTTTTGGATTAAAACTACTTTAAACACATAAGTTACGAAATTAATTAGTTTTGAATAGTTTCAAAAACTTGCCCTCAAGTTTTGGAATTTGAAAAGTTTTCACTTATGAATACTTTAATTCCAAGTTAGCCCTTAGAATTTTAAAAGTTAAAATTCAACCCTTATACTTTATAGTATTATAAGTTAATATATATATATATATATATATATATATATATATATGTATGTATGTATGTATGTATAAGAGTAAAGTCAGTCTTACCGTTAGTAGGCCTCATTCACGAAGCCGATCTATAAGGGGGGTATAAGGTTACTGCCTATAAAATGGCAGTTTAATGGGTGTCCACTCTCACCCACCGCTTCCTTGACCGGTGGAGGGTCGTTAGCCGAACGGGTTTGACAGGACTATAATTCTCCCTTCATTAAAAGTATTAATGATAAATACTAAGTAACTAAACCTTTTATTAATACCCAATCTTAGTTACTTAGGAAAATGTGAATAAGGTGCTAATCCATGAAATTACACTTTGCACTTTGTTTAAGTCGGTTAGTGGAGCGTGTGTGGTTAACCGGCACACTAACTCGTATTTAACAAGGTAGGAAAAGGGTAACTGTTTATCATAGTATCGATGGAGCGTGTGTGGTTAACCGACACATCGATTGAGGGGTAAACACTTAAGGGTACCCAGTAATTTGCATGGTAACTTCACACCTTGTTTTGTGATCCTCGGCATCCCAGTCACAAAACCTGAAGGGCACACTCGAGATTGAAACATGCCATTGAACAGTTCAATGAATCTCAAAGGATCTAGGAGTTTCAAATCCAATTAAAACCTAATAGTACATTTCGTTTATCTTGGTGGAAATTGGTGAATCGTCATTCACCTACCTTCAAGTATTTTATAGCTTGGATTACGGCATCCCTCTTCTAAGTTATAAAATAGTTTGTTAGGTCCTATCCTTAATATTTCATATTGGGTGTTATATTAATGACTTTAGATCAACTATCTTGAATATCTCCCAAAAGATGTCTGGTTTAGACATCTATGATCTACCCAAATCTCTTGAAACAAGCTTTCCTAAATGAAGATGATATCCCATGGAAATCATACTTCTTTCACCTCTTCCAATTATTCTCTCTAACCCACAAGTTCTTGAAAAGTTTTAAGGTCAGTCAAGCCCTATTGGCAAGTAAAGGTCAATATGTGGTCACATCTTGGAAATGTAGTCACATATTGACAAGCCGGGAGAGTTGGGTGTCAAAGTCTTGAGAAAGTTGGTGGTTCAATCACTTTCTAAGTCACACAGTGAGCTCCTTTGGGACTCCTATGAACCAGACTATGACAAGACCCTTAATGATCTTATCTATTTGCTAAGATCAACTTCCTAAAACTTTATGGACATTGACAATGATGACATTGGATATCCAGTAAAGCTCTCTCTTCCCAATGGAAAGGGATCGGCCATAGTCAACTCGGTTGACCAAATGGTAAAGAGAGAGGCTAAGTCTGAGATAGTCGCATTATCAAGGGTCCATTGCCAAAGGAAGGGGCAGTAATTACGAAGCTGCCAAATTTACCTAAGGATGTTAAAGTAAATAAGTTTGACTCTACTTCAGGTAAAGTCCACTATCTAACTCTGCTAAGTTTCTATTCTGAGATCCTTGATACATGATGTGACTGGGTCACATGTTGATGTTTTAAGAATCAAAGAAAAGTAAAGGAACTTAAAGAAAGAATATGCTGAATCTGATCGCGTAGATGGATTTCTATCGCATAGTTTGAAGATCGGATTCTTGAGCTACTTCTTAGGAGATATGAACTATTGCTTAGGAATAGATAACAACAAGTTTTCATATGGATTGTAAGGATAGTTTTTCCGCAAAGTTTTCAAAATAAAAGGAAAAATGATGATTTTATTTATTTTAAAATATCCTTACAATGGCATTTAAGGAAAAATTGTTGCTTATATGATTCCATTAATAGCGAGAGTGGAAATATGAAATTGATTCTTTCATTTGTGGTAATGTCTAAATTTACCAAATAAGGAAAGATCCTCGTCACCCAAGTTTTAGTTGGATAGAAACTTGGAATCATGCAAGCTGTATAGCATGATGAATGAGAACTTTCAAGTATTGGAAAAATTAAGACTAATTACTTGTTCACATGGATGTGTGAGTCAAGTGAAGGACTAAGGGACTGAGTACACATTCTTGTGCACTGATCAAGTCCACCACAAAAGATCGATAAGATTATTCGTCATAATTACTTAAGTTCAGTAAATATGGTTATACTTACGAGCTTAAGTGTAACTCTGAGACATTGGAAAACATTCCAATGTAAGGCAGAGCAAATAAGAAGAATCAACTTAGGCAGAAAGATAAAAGTTTCTCAAATCTGAAAAGATGGGAGAGTACTTTAGTATCAGTTTTGTGATCATCTTAATGATTAAGAAACCATAGCACAATTAGTTCTCTAAGGAAATCTTAGTGCATTCTTATGACTAAGAAGAGGAACTTGAATTGTTGAAATGGTTAAATCAAGAAGATGAGTCATACTTCGTTCCAATACAAGTCTTAGAGTCATACTCCAAGATTGTAATTTGAGTGACATGTCTTAAAGAAGGTTTAAAACACTTGTCAAATGTAAGAGTAAAAGTTTTCTACTCTTGTACATTTGAAATTGGTAAGTTGTGATGTTTTGGATAAAACAAAGACCAACTTAGGCCAGTTTTGTGAAGTGTTTGTCTTGATTAGAATCCACACTATCTCTTGAATATCTGACAAGAAAGTCTTATATGTCAAGAGGACAGTGGGAGTCTTAAAGATCTTGAAAGACTCAAGAACTAATCAAGAATAAAACCTGAAGTTCTTCCCTAGCACACGACTTGAGGTTTATAACCTATTGTGTTGACATATTCTGTGCCCATTCCAATTAACGTTGGCTTTGCATATGAGTTCTTAGAGTTCTCAATTGGTTGCACAACAACTTGGAAGCAATGGCAGGCCCTTGAGCTGCCAGGTGGCAAGAAGTTAAGATTGCACAAGTTCAATCCATATGAGTTTGGATTTGTCATTATCCTTGTCTTGTGACTATGGTTTTGACAATTCACATGGATAAGAACACATACACCAGTAAATCTAAGTGTCATAAGGTTTCTCTCCGATTAATGAAAATGATGGTGAGGAAACACTTTCACTAAGTAGATTTTAGCTAGATAGCAATTGTAATATTTGCATTCTCAAAGTTGTTAGTGGAGCGTGTGTGGTTTACCGACACACTAACTTGGACTTGTGAGAAGTGGCAAAAAGGTCTAACCATTATGATTACGGCATCCCTCTTCATAATTGTTTAGACACATATGAGCTATCTAAGGGATGGTGTATGATTTTGATAAAGTTTTATCAAAACAATCTAGTATCAGAAATCTGAACTTTGGTAAGAAAGTCAGCTGATTTTTGAGTACATGTCAAAGCTAGTGGGAGTATAAGTGTTATGCTAATAATCATCATGTTAGTGGGAGCATCATAATTATGATAAGTATTGCAAGTTAGCAATGTTAATTATAGAAAACAAAAGTTTCAATTGGGAAAGAGTTGTTTTGCTATAATTAAGGGAGAGGAAATTATACTTCATCTCAAATCTAAAAGTTTAAATTGAGGTTTTAATCGTATTTAGTCAAGGATATATATATGAATTTCATGTTGGAATGGCTCAACACAAGGAAATTTTGTATATGGGTCCATTATTTGCGTTCTAAAATTCGATTATGATTACGGCATCCCTTTTCATAATCTGAATTATGAGAACTTGGGAAATTGAAATGGAAATAGTATAGCAAAAGATTGGTTTAGTCTTTATGTGAGACATCATGAATCGTGTCCCATATTTTTCGGATATAGGATCGATTACATGTGCTATATATTCATCCTTTCTAAAATTTTCCAAATTCCTGGGGCATTAAGAAGGGAAAAGGTCTAGAATTGGATATGACTAAAAGGATTAAACAATTGTCGAGGACAATCTAAGGTTTACCAAAGATTGGTTGCTCAAGGACAGTTGGAAGTATAGTGATAATTCTGGAAGGACCATATTGACATAATCTGTAAGGAGGCAACTCTTGTTCAGAAGTGATAGTCAAAATGGAATATGGAAATGTTTCAAAGTTAGAAATTATTCAATCTATGTAAGATTAGGAAACTTAATGCAAGAAGGATGTTTCCAAGGAGCTGATCTCCTTTGGAATACTCTGTAATGATTGTTGTCAAGTCTTTCTGACTTTGTGCATAATCATTACAAGAGGATCAATGCATATAAGTTTAGAATCTAACAGATTTCAGTAAATGACATGAATTTGGAATTCTTGCATTTGCAGTAAGGATTTGGGACTATGAAAGAGGATCATTGGAGTTATGTTCAATTGATCTAATTCACAAAATGAAGATCATAGACAAACATAGTATGCATACTTGGTGTATGGCATGACTAGTGTTTAGAAAAACATAGTGTACATGCTTGGAGCATGGGACAACTATTGTTTTAAATTCAAGAATAAAGTTGATAGTTGAAACAGTATACAATGAATAATGTGTAATCATATGGTGATAAATAAAAGGTGTTTTATTTATGTTTATAGGTTTTGATTCCATATTAGATTCTATTATTATTGTGTTTCATTTTGCATGTTTTGACTTCCAGAATAACTAGGTCTTTCTTCCTGATTGACTAATTTATTCAAACCATCCACAGTCGGTCATATTGTAACAACGCAAATTTTCAAACAAATTTTTCATTTTAAAAATATATTTATTTCCATTCAAAACAAGGCATAAATAGTTTAAGTATTCTGTCAAATACAAATAGTCAAAATCCCAAGATCATAAAAGCATTCTTCAGTGTGTATCGATCACGCCGACGCCTTCCCACGGTCCTCGCTAGTACCTGAAATACATGCACAACAACTGTAAGCATAAATGCTTAGTGAGTTCCCCAATATACAACTTACGCACATACGCCTTTCCAGGCCCTGACCTTCCGGTCCATGTGTCTCAGGGGACTTCCGTCCCTGCTAGGTAAACCTTCCGGTCCTACCCACGTCGACCTTCCGGTCCATCACACAACATATCGCCTTCCGGCCCATAATATAATCGCCTTCCGGCCCATAATATAATCGCCTTCCGGCCCATGACATACATAGCACACGTATAACAAATAACTTACCACATATAGCATACATATCACATATCATATCCGACCTTCCGGTCACACAGTCAAACCCTTCCGGGTACAGTATAGTGAGAAGACTCACCTCGTGAATGCTGAAAGCTAGCAAATCTTGAAATCACTCGTGCACAATCCGACGAGCTACAACCTCCCTATAACATCACATATCCCTCATTAACACTTATATCTTCTAAGTGTGACTATCCCTAAGAAGTCAGACTTAGGTCATCTCTGGTCAACGGTCAACGGTCAACTCGACCGGACTCGGCGAGTGCCATGGCGACTCGGCGAGTCTAGACGTCCTCCCCAACTTCTCCTGATGTTCCCTTTCTACTCGTCGAGTATCCCTCTTAGCTCGACGAGATCCTCGTGGAAGAATCGCGGGGCCACCCCGACTCCACTCGCCGAGTTTGAAGAACAGCTCGACGAGTCCCAGTAAAGCTCCAAGCTACTCGCCGAGTCTGTTCATCGGACTCGGCGAGTCCATGCCATGCAGTCGATCAAACTGCTTCCTGAGATAAGTTTTGTCCCGAATACCCAAGCATGGGACCTTCTGGACCTCTAAGGGTCCTAATACAAGGTTATAGTCGTTTGGGTAACAAGGCAATAATCCATCTACTCACCAAATTGGTTCCATAAACCCTAGGTCCAAACACACATCAATATAACAAAAATGATCTGAAATATTACCTGAATAACGCACTCTCTGTGTCCCCAAACCTCAGAACTCGAATCCCTTGCAGTTCCTTTAGCCAAGACTCCCCTCCTCCTTGCACCATAATTTCTTCAAATCACCAATGGCCTTCAATCTTGCTCTAGATGCCCATAGCCGCTTAGGGTTCTTCTCAGTAGACTAAAAGACGGACAATGACGGCATATAGTGCCTTATATACGATCCAAAACCAAACGGCTAGGGTTTCCGCTGAACAACGTCGACTCGCCGAGTCCATATCTGGACTCGTCGAGTCCAGTCGCGATCCCGCGACCAAGTCTGCGATCCTACTCGGCGAGTCTAGGCTCCAACTCGCCGAGTCCCCTCTTAAATCACCCCAAAAACATAATTTAATAATACCTGAGATTCCGGGCTGTTACAACTCTCCCCCACTAGGATTAGACTTCGCCCTCGAAGTCTCATTCTGAAAATAGTTCCGGATGCTGCTCCCGCATCTCACGTTCCGGCTCCCAAGTCATTTCCGATCCCTTACGGTGTTGCCACTGAACCAACACCAGAGGTACCTCCTTGTTCCTCAGAACCTTGATCTTCCGATCCCTGATAGCCACTGGTCTTTCAGCATAATTCAGGCTCGCATCCACCTGAACATCCTCTAATGGAACCACTGCCGACTCATCGGCTATGCACTTTCTCAATTGCGACACATGAAAGGTGTCATGGATCTGACCCAACTCCGCTGGCAACTCCAACCGATAGGCTACCCGGCCTATCCTTGCAATCACACGAAATGGCCCAATATACCGGGGCCCCAACTTGCCCCTCTTCCTGAATCGAATCACTCCTTTCCAAGGAGAGACCTTCAGGAGAACGAAGTCGCCGACCTGAAATTCAAGCTCGGATCGGCGCCTGTCTGCATAACTCTTCTGTCGGCTCTGGGCGGTCAATAACCTCTGTCTAACTTGCTGAATTTGCTCTGTTGTCTGAAGTACGATCTCCGTGCTGCCCATCACTCTCTGACCCACCTCTCCCCAGCAAATGGGGGTCCGACACCTCCTACCATACAACAGCTCAAAAGGTGGCATACCAATGCTCGAATGATGGCTGTTGTTGTAGGAAAACTCTGCTAAGGGTAAATATGCATCCCAGCTACCCCCGAAGTCTAACACACACGCTCGAAGCATGTCCTCCAGTGTCTGAATCGTCCGCTCGCTCTGACCGTCTGTTTGGGGATGGTATGCGGTACTAAAATGCAATTTAGTACCCAGCTCCTCATGAAATTTCTTCCAGAACCTGGAAGTGAAACGCACATCACGGTCTGAAACAATCGAGATCGGTACCCCATGCCGAGATATCACCTCTCTCACATATATCTCCGCCAACTTCTCCGCTGAAGAACTCTCACTGATGGCAAGGAAGTGTGCACTCTTCGTCAACCTATCCACAATCACCCAAATTGCATCAACTCCCCTGGCAGCCCTCGGCAATTTGGTGATGAAATCCATAGTGATTTGTTCCCACTTCCACTCGGGAATCTCCAATGGTTGTAACTTGCCATGCGGTCTCTGGTGCTCGGCCTTAACCCTACGACAGGTCAAGCACCTCTCAACAAACCATGCGACGTCCCTCTTCATACAGGGCCACCAATACTCCTTCCTCAAATCCAAATACATCTTCGTAGCACCGGGATGGATCGAGAATTTCGATCTATGAGCCTCTTCCATCAAAGTAATACGCGTACCGCCCACGAACGGTACCCAAATCCGACCCTGAAACGTCATAAGCCCTCGTCCATCCTTAACGAACTCTGAAATTAACCCCACAACCCGCTCTTTCTTCTGCATTTCTGATCGCACCGCTTCGGCCATTGCCCCACGAATAGCATCCAATACTGGAGTCATCACAGTCAGTCTCAAACATACATCTCGCAATGGAGTGCACTCCGCCCTACGGCTCAATGCATCGGCTACCACATTAGCCTTGCCTGGGTGGTACAGGATCTCACAATCATAATCCTTGACCACATCCAACCACCTCCTCTGATGCATATTTAGGTTGGGCTGATCCATCAAATACTTCAAACACTTATGGTCCGTGTATATCGTACATTGAACCCCATACAAGTGGTGACGCCAAATCTTGAGAGCGAACACTACTGCCTCCAACTCTAAATCATGCGTGGGATATCTCGCCTCATGAGGCTTCAGCTGCCTCGACGCATAAGCTATCACATGACCCCTCTGCATCAACACTGCACCCAGTCCCGAAATCGATGCGTCGCAATATACCACAAAATCTTCCATCCCTTCTGGGAGAGCTAATACCGGGGCTTCGCACAACCTCTGGCGAAGTGTCTCAAAGGAGGTCTGCTGCTCGGGCCCCCATGAGAATGCAACACCCTTCCGGGTCAATCTGGTGAGTGGCACTGCGATCTTGGAGAAATCCTTGATGAATCTTCGATAATACCCTGCCAACCCAAGGAAGCTCCTGATCTCAGAAGGTGACTTCGGCACCTCCCAACTCATCACCGCCTCAAGTTTGG
The DNA here is from genome assembly GCF_051521515.1 of Lactuca serriola. Taxonomy (NCBI): domain Eukaryota; kingdom Viridiplantae; phylum Streptophyta; class Magnoliopsida; order Asterales; family Asteraceae; genus Lactuca; species Lactuca serriola. Next base: position 108,415,842 of record NC_136410.1, read on the forward strand.
CCGGATCGACCAATATCCCTTTCTGATTGACAACATGTCCTAGAAATAGGACCTCCCGCAGCCAGAAGTCACATTTGGAGAACTTTGCATAAAGCTTCTCCGACCTCAATACCTCGAGGACCTCCCTCAAATGCTCCTCATGCTGCTCTCTAGATCTAGAATACACCAGAATGTCGTCGATAAATACAATCACTGACCGATCCAACATCAGTCTGCATACCCTATTCATGAGATCCATGAACACAGCCGGGGCATTGGTGAGCCCGAAAGGCATCACCACAAACTCATAATGCCCATATCGCGTCCTAAACGCTGTCTTCTGGACATCCCCATCCCGCACTCTCACCTGATGGTACCCTGACCTCAGATCAATCTTGGAAAACCACGATGCTCCCTGCAACTGATCGAATAAATCATCGATCCTCGGTAACGGGTAACGGTTCTTGATCGTCAACTTGTTCAACTCCCGGTAATCAATGCACATCCGGTGTGAACCATCCTTCTTCTTGACGAACAGAATAGGTGCTCCCCACGGCGAGCTGCTCGGCCAAATGAATCCCTTCCCCAGCAACTCCTGGAGCTGCGAGGACAACTCTTGCATCTCTGGAGGTGCAAGACGATAAGGCACCTTAGCAATAGGCGCGGCCCCCGGAACCAGATCGATACCAAACTCTACTTGCCTCACAGGAGGTACTCCCGGCAGCTCCTCGGGGAAAACATCTGGAAACTCGCGCACCACAGGGACCTCCTCAACTGACTTCGGTCTCTCGGAAACCTCCCGCGTATCCGTCACATACGCCACAAAACCCTTACAGCCCTGCTGTAGACACTGCCTCGACCTAGCGGCCGAACAAAAAGCTGATCCCGCACGGGTACCCTCACCGTACACCGAAAGAACTCCCCCACTATGGTCTCGTATAGTCACCAGCTGACGCTCACAGTCGATGACAGCTCCGAATCGGCTCAACCAGTCCATGCCCATGATGACACAGACATCACCCATCGCAATAGGAATCAGGTCAATCGGGAATTCGACCCCGAAAATCTCTAACACGCATCCCCGGAGAACCTCCGTGGCACAAATCACTCTCTCGTCAGCTATAGAAACTCTCAGAGGCCGACTCAACGACTCACGACTAACGCTGATATGCTGACTAAAGGCTAGAGATACAAAGGATCTACTCGCACCCGAGTCAAATAACACTAAGGCAGGCACAGAGTTCACAAGGAAAGTACCTACGCATATAATAACATAAGCATAACAATTCGACATTTAAAATAAATACATGAATTACAGTATACCTGCCACAACATCGGGCGCAGCGCGGACCTCCTTCGCAGTCAGCTGAAAGGCTCTTCCCCGAGCCCTCGGGGCCTCGGCCTTCACCGGTCGAGTCGCAGTAGCTCCGGCAGCAGGTGCAGATCTTTGAAGAAGCTGAGGGCACTCGGCCTTCCTATGGCCTGTCTGGTTGCAATGAAAGCAAACCGTAAACCCCTTGGGGCACTCCCTAGCAATGTGCCCCTCTTTGCCACACTTGTAGCAAGCACCAGATCGACATACCCCATCATGACTCTTGCCGCACTTCCCGCAAGTGCGGCCCTTCGAACCTCCTGTCCTCGAATCGGCGGACTTGATCCGCTTGGCTGCCGGTTGGGACTGAGCCGGTCGCCGGTCCACCCGCTGAGACTCGGCCTCCTCCCTGGCCTGGGTCTCCAACTCGATCTCGCGCTTCCTGGCATTTGCCTGAAGCTCAGCAAAAGTATGGTAGGTGGAGTTTGACACAAACTCCCGGATATCCCTCCTCAACACACCCAAGTACCGGCTCATCCGAGCCTGATCAGTGGATACCAGCTCGGGGCAGAACATCGCCCTCTCATGAAACTTCCGCGTGATCACCGCAACAGAACCAGTACCCTGCTTGAGGGTTAAGAACTCCTGTACCAATCGTTCCCTCTCCACCGGGGGAACGTACTCATCCCTGAACATGGCAGTAAACCCCTCCCATGTCACTGCTGTAGTCTCTGCCAAAGTGAAGTTCGCCGTCACGAACTTCCACCAGTCCTTCGCTCCCAGACGGAGCTGGTTCAATGCGAACCGTACCCTCAGGTGCTCCGGGCATGTACAGGTGTAGAAGCACCCCTCTATATCCGCGATCCACCTCATCGCAGCAATCGGATCCTGCGTCCCATCGAACTCCGGTGGCTTCGTGTTGCTGAACTCTCGGAACAGCAACGAGTCACCCCCCTGTGGCCTAGCAGCGGCCACAGCTGCAGTAGCTGCAGCGGTTGCAACCTCAGTCAATGCGGCGTACCGCTCATCAAACGTCTCCATCAGGGTGGTCTTAATAGACCCAAACATCTCCGGGATCTCAGCCCGGATCGCCGCCGCTACCTCCTCGTGAATCATCTGACGAATCTCCTCGTCACTCACACTGCTCGAACTCGCTCCATGGCGTGGTCTAACCATGATATCTCTGAAATACAACATAAATCTATCAGAGACTCCATCGAGTATAATCGTACTCGATAACGCAACCCTACTCAGTCTCCGATATCCAAGGATTCTTACTTGGGCCTCCCATTGACCCGGTGTCTTCGGTAGTACGGGCCCAATACTACCGACCGCACCGCATCAGCAGTCATCCCAAATCTTCCTCCCCAAACCCCGGATAGTGAGTACTCTACTTCTGTTACGCACTATCTACTCGCACACTAACAAAGCATCTCATATCGGCAAACTTCCCTAGACTAAGGCATCACAAATCAGGCCACTCTAGTCCTATCATGAATACCTAGTCTTCTAGCATGCATAGCAATTCATATCATATAATATTGTAAGGTATTTTGGGGATCTTTACCGTTCGGGCGCTGACTGATCGTACACACTGCTTCCTTCTTGCTTACCACAAAACCATTTACAAAAGTTTATGCCTTTATTTAAAAAGTTTCCTCAAATCCTCGGTTTGAGTTCAGTTACCCCCGAAGGTGCACCCGAATCCCTCAAACCAAGGCTCTGATACCAATTGTAACAACGCAAATTTTCAAACAAATTTTTCATTTTAAAAATATATTTATTTCCATTCAAAACAAGGCATAAATAGTTTAAGTATTCTGTCAAATACAAATAGTCAAAATCCCAAGATCATAAAAGCATTCTTCAGTGTGTATCGATCACGCCGGCGCCTTCCCACGGTCCTCGCTAGTACCTGAAATACATGCACAACAACTGTAAGCATAAATGCTTAGTGAGTTCCCCAATATACAACTTACGCACATACGCCTTTCCAGGCCCTGACCTTCCGGTCCATGTGTCTCAGGGGACTTCCGTCCCTGCTGGGTAAACCTTCCGGTCCTACGCACGCCGACCTTCCGGTCCATCACACAACATATCGCCTTCCGGCCCATAATATAATCGCCTTCCGGCCCATAATATAATCGCCTTCCGGTCCATGAGATACATAGCACACATATAACAAATAACTTACCACATATAGCATACATATCACATATCATATCCGACCTTCCGGTCACACAGTCAAACCCTTCCGGGTACAGTATAGTGAGAAGACTCACCTCGTGAATGCTGAAAGCTAGCAAATCTTGAAATCACTCGTGCACAATCCGACGAGCTACAACCTCCCTATAACATCACATATCCCTCATTAACACTTATATCTTCTAAGTGTGACTATCCCTAAGAAGTCAGACTTAGGTCATCTCTGGTCAACGGTCAACGGTCAACTCGACCGGACTCGGCGAGTGCCATGGCGACTCGGCGAGTCTAGACGTCCTCCCCAACTTCTCCTGATGTTCCCTTTCTACTCGTCGAGTATCCCTCTTGGCTCGACGAGATCCTCGTGGAAGAATCGCGGGGCCACCCCGACTCCACTCGCCGAGTCTGAAGAACAGCTCGACGAGTCCCAGTAAATCTCCAAGCTACTCGCCGAGTCTATTCATCGGACTCGGCGAGTCCATGCCATGCAGTCGATCAAACTGCTTCCTGAGATAAGTTTTGTCCCGAATACCCAAGCATGGGACCTTCTGGACCTCTAAGCGTCCTAATACAAGGTTATAGTCGTTTGGGTAACAAGGCAATAATCCATCTACTCACCAAATTGGTTCCATAAACCCTAGGTCCAAACACACATCAATATAACAGAAATGATCCGAAATATTACCTGAATAACGCACTCTCTGTGTCCCCAAACCTCAGAACTCGAATCCCTTGCAGTTCCTTTAGGCAAGACTCCCCTCCTCCTTGCACCACAATTTCTTCAAATCACCAATGGCCTTCAATCTTGCTCTAGATGCCCACAGCCGCTTAGGGTTCTTCTCAGTAGACTAAAAGACGGACAATGACGGCATATAGTGCCTTATATACGATCCAAAACCAAACGGCTAGGGTTTCCGCTGAACAGCGTCGACTCGCCGAGTCCATATCTGGACTCGTCGAGTCCAGTCGCGATCCCGCGACCAAGTCTACGATCCTACTCGGCGAGTCTAGGCTCCAACTCGCCGAGTCCCCTCTTAAATCACCCCAAAAACATAATTTAATAATACCTGAGATTCCGGGCTGTTACACATATGTTGGAAGTAGATATGAATTAAGACTATCATGGGTTGGCTTGTAGAGGTCTAAGATGTTGGACAAAGGGCTACAACACTCATGAGTGCTCATAAGTTCTGAGTATTGGATTCAACCCGCGCTCAATGAAATCACTTCATGGATTTTATCATGAGTGATCATGAGACGATAATATCTTATATTCCTCAAACCTAGAGATATGAGTTGTTACTATGAGTTGGTTATACATTGATTGCACGAAAACGCATTCGGTAACTCGGTGTTATAAAACGTGTCTTTGTGCATGATTTAACAAGTAGTAGAACAAGCCATATGAGTCGAAGTTTATCCATTCCTTTTACCTTCGGGATAAAAGCGATATCTGTGGGCCCCTCGATGATTTGATGATGACAAATGGAAGTGCTCGGCCGGGCCAGGACTGATTTGATTTGTTCAATTAGTCAGTCATCATAAATCTGAAATCGGGAAACAACAAATGGACAGAGAGAATGATTATAATCCATGTCTCAGTCTATATGATATCTAGAATGGAGGAATATATGATCCCTTATCTAATGGACAAGTCATTGACAAAGGTCAGAGTTCATCTTCAAGGTCAGAGTTCGACAGAAGCTTTTGAGAGCTACGATTGCCAGTCGGTTCTTGATGTCATACGCAATAATAGTTTTAGACTTATCCAAGTGGGAGACTGTTGGATTAATGTCTAAGTCCATAACTATAATTGGTAAGACTTGACCCGACCCGGCATGGTCCATTTAGGTTGCATGGCATCATGCATTTGGATAGACTATAATGAGAGAAATAACACTTAAGGTTTGTTAATATATTATAAGTTCTAATATATTAATAAGGTTATTTAATTAGTATTGATCAAGAACTAATTTGGAATTAATTAAGTGATCAAAAGGAGACTAGTTAAATATATGGGCTGATTGTGTAAATCATTCATTCTTATATATGTGGGATTGTGATCCAAGATTCCTTATGTTGGACTAAGTCCATGGGGTGACCCATGGATACTCCATGGAGGTTAAAATCCATGGAGCATAAGGAATGGGTAAAGTCATGAGTTACATGGTGTAACCCTAATAGCCACCATATAAAAGAATCCCATGGCTCAAGAAATCGTGTACTATGTGTGTGTGTGAGTGCTAAACCATTTCATGGAGTGTTCAAGTTTCTCTCAAGTTATTCCAAGTGTATTTGGTGTTTTGTGAACCATTTGAGGTGTCACACTTGGGGCACTAGGCACTCAAGCTTCATGAAGACTTTCTACATAAAGAGGTATTTATTCTATCTTGTTATATTCATTGTTTTGTATGCTAGATTAGGATAATACCTTGGATGTTCATAATTGCATGTATAATAGAGAAAACATAGATCCAAGGTATTTAGGGTTGCATGTACACTTAGGAGTGTTAGAATGCTCAATACCCAACACCATCTTCTCTAGAAGGCTTCCTAACACCGTAAAGACCATAAAAATCGATGCTTTATGGTATTGCATGTCCAATGCAAGACTTGAGCTTAAATTAGGGCATTTTTGAAGAAAAAGGAGGTCAAAACCTCAAGCATGATCTCAAACATCCTCCAAACTTCAGATCCATCACATATAATCACTAAGGGACTCTAGGGACCCATAAAGTTGCTAACTTTATGAAGTCCCAACACTCTAACCCATCAAACCATGGATAAAAGTACAAGAAAAGTTAGATCTAGAAATAAGGAATCATAAAGATTTAATCTTGGTTACTCATAATGGTCTAGAGATGTTGCTAGAAGATGCAAATGAAGCTTCCAAGCTAAATTTATGCTCCAATGGTGATCCCTTCTTCTTCAAGCCACAAAAACACCGTCAAAAGCTCAAGAATCTCAACGAGAGGCTTGGGTTAGGGTTTTTCTGTGTTTGAGGATGAAGGAGTCTATTAACGAAACCTAAAATGAAGTTTATAGGGTTTACATATGAAGGAACCCTAACAATCATGGGCTTGGGCTGTAGCGCATCTCACGTTGTGAGCACATAAGTCAAACATCGTCAGATCAGTTTAAATCATCATTTCCATTTTATCACTTCTCATGTCGTGAGCACATATATGTCACATCGTGACACCCGGTTTTAACAAAAAACCATGCCTTTGACTCCTTGAAGCCCAAAATTGATCCGTTTAGGAGACTAGGTGTTACATAAAGATTTTATTCTAAAATAATTATCTCATATATATATATATATATATATATATATATATATATATATATATATATATATATGTACACTCTTAGTTCTTTTAAAGTAGTCTTTGAATGTTCTTATAGTTATCTGGTGACTTAACCATGTATCTAAATGGTATCTTATGATATTCTCACAACATGATTATATACCAGGTCTTATGCATAATATGGTATAAATGATGGATTAATTTGCTAAGAAAATCGAATATAAACCATTTCATCTAGTTCAAACCTATAAGCTAGGTGAAAATGCCAAGATTCCTCTAAAGGAATCTTCTGTCTTGATCCTTTTCAAAATATTGTCAATATGTGACAAGTGGATCTCAAGCTTTATACATTTTGCTAGGGTAACATGGATTAAGAAAACTTCTAGGCTAATATGTATATGTATATATATATATATATATATATATATATATATATATATATATATATATATATATATCTTCTAGTAGATGTCTATTAAGGAAAACCGTCTTTCTTAAAATCTTTTTGATATATCTCATATTAAGAATATGAACTTATAGTAAATAATATCATTGTTGATCTAATTATAGCTACTTGTGAAAAAGGGTTGATCATAGTCAATGTCATGAGTATGAAAAAATCCCTTTATAACCGATCTTGCTTTAAATGTGTATAGTTATCTATTTAATGTATTCTTTCTAGAAGAATCACTTACTCATTTTAGCCTGGCTATAGGGAGGAAAGTTAATCACATCATACTTGATTATCATACATGGATTACATCTCGTGTTCATGAATTAAGTTATTTATCAAATTCAAGATTTGACATAGCATCATGGTATTTGATGGATTTTCCATAAACCATAAATAAAAACTCATCAATGAGAGATTCCACATTTCTTAAGTGAAAAATGATTTCTACCACTAATGCGAAGAAATTGTGTTTGTGAATAGCTATTATTTAAGTTTAAAAATACTTTGTATAAACTAGTGCCAACTGTTTCTACATCAAGTTGTGGTTCTTGAGATGCTTCAAGTTCCATGTATCTCCCACTCGCTTTAATATTAGAAGTTTGATTTCTGCTAACTCAACTATCATAGGAATAAAAGAAGTTATTCTTGGTGGGTTTGCATATAATAATCTAAGCCACATTTAGAGTATCATATAAATATGTATTTATTAGATTTTGGGTTTAGAAGCTTTAGTCCAACATTGGCTTCAAATCCAAAAAACATTTAAATAAGATAGGGATGGAGCCTTACCATACAAAATCTTATAGTGAAAATGTTTTATCTACTTATTAGTTGGTATTTGTATTCAAGGTACAATTGATAGTGTTATAGGTGTAACCAAGGAAATAAAAGGAGGACATTTATATTGATTAGAAAGTAAATCATACCAAGTAAAATTTAATTCACCCTTCATTATCATTAAGGCTTTAGATATTTGTTACTGGTTTATATCTCAACCTTATGTTTGAAAGCTCAACAAAAGATTTCATAATTATGCCTTACCATGTAAAATATAATTATAAATACTATAGTTGTTAATGCGTTTGATTTGATATCTTGTGCTAAATATTAGACATTCTTTAGAAAGGAAGTCATACATTACAGTGTATAGTCCTTTAATAACTTATTTTCTCTACTACATAGTAAAAATATCATCTGGAATCATTTATATATAAATTGAGTTCACGTATGTCAAATAAGCTATATTATTTACCTTTAAAGACCCCTTTATTGAAGTGGGAATATGTGAATTTCATTTATATAATAAAGATAACAATTTCTTAAATTACTTTGATTAAAACAAAGTTTAAGTCAAATGTATTTTGCATATAGAACTTGTTATTTATGAAATATTGATATTTACTTTATGATTCTTATTAAGAGATCTAGTCTCATAAAAAGAATTTTAATCATTTCCAAATATGAAGATAATTGTTATGAAAAATGATTTAAGTAAATAGTCTATCATTCATAAATTAACTGAGGCATATATTTAGACAAGATGAATTAATACGTACATTGTTCCAAAACAAATATTGTTTCACAATACAAACAAATTATGTTCCTAGCATAATTAATAAACTAAACTCCAAGAGTGTAGTTCCAACTTGATTGTGTTCAGTTGGTTGCTCGTTTGTAAATATCTGTAAGAAATTTACAAATATTAGATTCACATTTATGTACCAAGTACTTTAGTGTTATATGAAAAGTATTACTTCTATCTAGTCGATACTGTAAGTACTAGTCCCTTCTAGACTTTCTTTCTAGATAAGAGGAGCAGTTCCTCTTCAAGTGTCTAGTTTCTCCACAAAAGAAACAAGATTCATCAATGTGGGCCTTCTTGGATTTCTTGGGCCTAAAGGTGTTCCTTCCATAAACTTGAGGCCTCTTAGAACACATGGTAACTCTTTTCAGCCTTCGTTTCTTCAAATGTTTGAACTGGTTCATACCAGATGTCACTGTATCTTTGGAATATCTTTGTAACCTGACGATACATATGAAATGCATCCAAGCCTTCTAACTCTTTCCAAAATTTAGGAATAACTGCAACCATAATAGTCTCACAAACATCATTGGAATCACATTTGTGTATCCACTATACATCATGCGCATGTAAATTGTACAAAGAAGGTGGTTTAAGAATAGGTCCTTTAATGGCGTACAATTTCTAATCTCTCTCGAGATTCTCTTTTAAGGAGCGAGTCCATTCAATGATATTGTACCCTACAAATGCTATGACCTCTCGTAGATCCTTAAGTTCAAAGTGATGCGTGAGATTGGATTTGGTTCTCATATACAAAATTTAACAAAATTCATTTAGTATTTCAATATTTAAACTCTTTAATAATTAATACCCATTTAGTTTCCAAAAACATTAATTATCAAAGTCAAGGATCCAAGTATTAAAACAAATAAATGGTTAGGTATCCTTTATCCTATCTATTTGAATCGAACCTAGTGGTTATCGATTATCAACTAAATTTTACTCTATAATTTCAAGATCTAGAGGATCAGAATAACAAATTTAATTAGATATGTTTAATCCTATCAATGCCTTAGAACTATCATGCTTAGGTATCCTTTATCACAAATGATTTCCTATCAAATCATCCAGTTTGAAAAACTTGTGTAATCGGGCTATAACTTGGTTATGGAAATCGCGACTACACCCTGATCATCAAAAGGTAACACTAAGCAGTTAGGTATCATTTATCCCACTAGTGCATATAAGAGATGTACGAGTGTTCTTCGAAATGGATTGCATAGATTTGAGGTTTGAAATGGTTTTTTTAATTGTTTTATAATTCTAGTTTTAAAAACATATGATATCATGATAACTGCATGCATCTGATTAACCATGGTATTAATTTTCCAAAAAATCACATTTAAGGTTCGAATATAAAATTTGGTTTTATATTTTAAAGCAGTTCAATTTTAACGATAAAATCCAATATTAAGTTTGAGTTTGAGCCATTTAGAGCCTTATTTATTACTTATTAAAACTTCCTTTTATTATCAATATTTTGGAGTTTGAATAAGTTATAAAATCACCATTTTAGACTTAGAATTTACAATTTCAAAATTTGTTGTTATTAACATTTTAATAAAACTAATTTTTATTTTAAAGTTATAACCTGTTACATCTTATGTTCTTATTTTGAAAATTGAAAGCCAAACTCCATGTGATGTTTATTTTATCCAAAAAATAGTTTGAGTTTGTGAAAAGCTAAATTATCAACCATACAAAATATTTACTTGAATAATAAACAAAGCAAACATCAATTTAATATAAACAAGCCTTGATCTAGATAATACTTTTGTAAGCTACCATAAAAGTGTTAAATCATTCCTACGGACAAAGGGGCCAAAAATTATAGCTTTTTCTTCATGTGATCTTCAAGCTCCCACTTAAAATGACAACTAACTTTGTTGCAACTTTATAAAGATTTTATAAAGTTATGAACTTTTATAAAATGTTCATAAAACGGTGGGTCTCTATGGTTCTTCAAGAAATGGCCTCCATCTTCATCATTGTACATATTTTATAAAATAAATCTAATCTAAAACTAATCTATTACATAAAAATAACAAGAATAAAAACTAGGTACTTTAGTTACATACTTTATGAATAAAAGAATATTACAAACCATTTTCAACCAAATCACACAAACAACAACATAAATAGTCAAACGCTTGTTTATGCGCTCTAAAATACGTATAGACATAAAAAAGCCTTTATTTTTCTAAGACAAATTTAAGTGACAAAAAATGCATGTAAATTTTTGTCACATAAAATAACAATTAAGCAGTTGTTAAAGAAAATACACATTAACTTATTTTTATTTAAAAACAAATTATCCATATTCTCAAAAAACTAAGATTTCCAAAATAATAAAATCTAACTAAACTCGCAAGGTGACTCTTTGATACCAATTATTGTGTTTAATTTTAAAAATAGTTTCATAAACTAGAAAATTGGAAAACAGAAGAATTGTTTTTTCGAAAAAAAACAGAAGGTTGTTTACAACCACCAAGGCCCTTCTGGTAAAGTTTTGAAAGAAAACAACAACTAAAGAAGAAAAAGAACATAACAACCTTTGTAGTATTTGAATCCTCAAGGGGAGGTTAGGAAGTTGATGGAGAAAGGATGAAACTTTGAGACACCAACAATAATCCAACATGATTTAAGATGCTAGTCTTGTAAAAATCTTAAGCTCTTAAGCTTTAAGTGCATAACAAAAGTATGAATTAATGAGAGAAAAATACAAGCAAGTAACTTCAATTGTTTAGAAAAAATTAGAGAGAATGAGGTAGGGCATGCACGCTACGGTTTTGACCTCTAAAGAATGAAGGGATGAAAGCCTTCATAAAGCTAAAATAATACCTAAGAGTTCCTAAAGCTTTAAACACTCCATACCTTAAGGCTTACATGTCTTCCATGCCTCTTAAGCCATGCTTACATTTCCATATTATATTCAAAAGACCATGTCTTGTTTCCTACACACTAGCTCATCTTTTTTTTTTTTTTTTTTTTTTTTTTGTATAAAAAGAGAAGAGAAGTTTATAATATTTTTATAACTCTTTATAATGTATAAACTTTAGCTTTAGCTAAAAGTCAAAAGAGTCTTTCCAGTCCAAAATAATGTACATGACTTAATAAATCATACAGTATAATAGATTATGTTACCTGCTAATGAACAATACTATTTCCATCAAATAAATAATTTCTAATTAAATATAAGAATTTATTAAATATTCATTTAAACAAATTTTTAATAAATAATAAATTATATAAAGTTGTTAGTTTGACTCATTAGTATCATATGCTAATTAGTAATACTGCTTTAATATGATTTTTGAGCATAGTAATCAATTGTATAAAGTTGTTGTTAGTGTGACCCATTAGTATCATATGCTAATAAGTAATATCACTTTAATATGATTCATGAGTATACTCGATCTTTCACTTACTCCCTACGTCTACTTGGATTACAAAAAATGAGTTGTTTAGAAATATTTTGTCTTATAATTACTAATTATAACGTTTAGTGTTTAAAAGCACAAATTTGAAATAATATATGTTGATTCAACCGAACGCCTTAGTACCTAAACTATATGAACTCGACATGATTTGTTTATTGACTGTATACTATGTTAATTGTAAAATCAAAAGATAAATGAAACCCAAATTCAATTATCATTAATAAAAAATATAAATTTAAGAACGAAAAATAAAAAACGTTGATTGGAATAGAAGTAATAATCAAAACACATTCATCAAATCATCCTAAACATTCCCAGACGTAACCTTAATGATTTAGCCTTCCATAGAGTTTATAAAACAAATAACTTGAATAAGAACAATGAAATTCATACTAAAATCCGTAAACACACTTAAAATCATATAATTAAAGAATCCTAGTCATCAACCAAATATGAAACGATGAAAACTTGGGGAAGAAGTAACCCAATATGGAGCTTGAAGGAAATGATGAAGCTCTACCGGTTGAATGGTCCTCAGAGGTCGCTTGATGATTAATTTGATGATTTATCATCTTCGATTTGGAAATTGATGACCGTGAATATGTTTGGGGGAGTTTGAAAGTGTTTGGAAGCCTCCAAAACTGAGAAAATTTGCAGGGTAGAAGTCCAATTTTGATTAGGGTTGAATCCACTTTACATAGATTTTAAAACTTGATTTTTGTAGTTTTTTTACAGTATTGGCGTCATAGCGAATATCTTAGACACTCGAATAAAATCTTGAGGCGTCTGACATACTATTTTGATGATTTAGAGGGTTTATTGGATGTTGGAGTGTCATATAAGGTGTCGTAGTAGGTGTCTTAGACGCTGATTGATCTTTAAGCAAATTTTAATTATTAAAATTGTGAAATTAGATAACACACAAAACACTAAAGTCTTATGAAAATTTTCTAGTTTCCAAAACATCTTGATTCTTGTTAATCGGTGCTCTAGAACTTAAGATATGATAAAAAAAAATATAGTCAATTTTCCCAACACCATTTTTCTTCATAACATTAGGCAATTCATTCTGCTTGGTTTTTATCTTCCGTTTTTTACTCATTTTGCTAGCAGGTTCTGTCCAGTTCCTTCAATTTTGTTTCCTTTCATATTTTTTCAACATTATATCAAAGTAGTATCATCCTTACGCAATCTCACATCAATTCCACACGTTGAATATTAAATTATTATGTTCCCAAAATGGCCTATTTAATATCCTCTTGAAACATGCAATTTATAGCTTCATTTTATTACATCTTTCCGTAGTTTAATTTTAGTTAAAACCATCTCATTTTAGTTAATCTTCATGCATATTTTCTCTCTTTGTTATTTTTCTCCTTTACCGGGTGCTTTCCAGTCTTTTGAGATTATTTGCAGGAATTATCGAAGATTGTTTGTCATTGGAGACGTGGAAGGAGTGCGGGACTTATGGAGGCTTGCGGTTTGCTTGTGGATTTGAAGTGGTGCGATTGAGCTTGGTGCTTGCATAAACAAGAAATCAGTTTGGACTTAATTTTTGAGCGAGAATGATGATGAGGCGACGTAGAATCAAGCTATGGAAGATTGAAGGAGCATTGGATCAATCATTAAAGGCTTTGGAATGACACAAATGGGCTCTAAAGAGTTATGCATGTGGGCTGAAGTGTGAATGAGAAGATTGGGCTAGATTGTATTTTAAATGACTCAAGTTCCACAATCAGCGAGACCCAAGCGGTCCGCGTGGACCCATACACAGTCCGCATGAATTGTGATGAGTTGATCCCGAGTTTTGACTTGTTGACTCTATTTGTGGAAGGCTGGTGGGTGGCTTTTGGCACCTTTTTGAATCCGGAAACCAGCTCCTTTTTGCTGGAGATTGGAGGTATTGTTGGACATTATCACTTGAAGAACACACACAATTCTCTCTCAAGAAGGCTTTGGAAGAATTGAAGATTTTTGGAAGATTAGTGTAATTTCTTACAATCTTGCAAATAAGACAATGTTTGGTACCACTGAACTATATTGCATTTCTTTTACTTTGGCCATGCTTGGCTAAACTTTCATTTGGTTGATTAGGGTTTAACCCATGGATGATTAGTTGCTTTGAAGACTTATTATTATCTTGTGTTCGAAGTTTATGGAAATGTTTTCTACTTAAACATCGTGTTGTGTTTATTTATCTTTGATCATGAGCTTGGATGAATGAATGCTTATTTTTGTTGACTACTTTCTTGGTTAAGTAATGGACCCTTAAATTAGTAAGCAACAAATGGTTTGTATGTTTGTTTTCATTTCATTTAGACCATGGATATGTTTCCTCCATAATGATAATGTAAGCATTTGATTATCTTTTGGACTTGGTAACTCTTAGAACTTAAAGCTAATTGATTTTCACAAGATTATATGCTTCATTGATTTTGTGACTTTAATTAAGGGAATGTGTTAGAGCTTCTCTAACCATTTTAATACCTAAGAAGAGTTGAGGTAATTTGTGCTTATGGTTTGCTATTGCCAAGTTAAACCAATTCACAAGTGTTATTCCATTTAGTCTAATGTTAAGTCAACCATGTCATCCATGTGGAGTATCCCAAAATTAACCAATTTCACTTCATGAATTTAATCAAATCTTTTACTTGTTTACTTGTTATATTTACATTCTAGCTAGTTTTAATTTTGTCAAACAATAAAAAAGAATTAACCCCCCCCCCCCCCCCCCCCCCGGTTTTACTTTTAATTTTGTTTTACAAGTATTTTACAAAGAGATTTTTTATAGAGTTATAAAATTGAACCAATCTCCGTGGATACGATCCCTTTACCACTATACACTATTTTAGTGTGTAATATTTAGGGTTATTAATTTTGTTGGCCTCGACAACCACCAACAATCATCAATAAGACATCTCTATCTCACATCTAATTTATTGTTATCATTCTTAAAGCTCATAATAAGCTTATTGAAACAATTCTAAACTCCATGTCATTGGAAATTTTAGGATAGACCTAAATTTTAGATATGTAGTAGTATAAACATTGTAATTAAATTCTGAATATATGATATTCATATATGAATACTAATGACACATATTAAGTTGTTACTATATATAGATAACATTCAAATTTTAAATAAGTAAGAATATATAATATTAACATATAATAATAATGACACATAATTGCAATTGCAATCATGGAACTACAAATGAACAAAATTCACAATTTAATATAAAACTATTTAAAAATTATATATGACACAAAAATTAAATTTATTATTATAGACATTTAAAAGATTAAATTCATAACTTAGTAAAAAGTAATATGTGATATTTATAGCCGACAAAGCCAATGATGCTTAGCTGCTCTTTTCGAACGATCAACCACACTAGGACTGAGACACGGTCCGGACTCCCGCAGGGGCAACAGTGGGGAATCTTGACTACCAAGAGCATCCATAATGCAAGTAGTATAAGAGTCGAATAGGATGATGACTAGGATTGAACAGGATTTGAATGGAGTATGGGTGATGACATGTAGTAGAGTTGAATGGAAGAGTTGAATGATCATTGAATGGTTCAATAGAAGGAATAAAGTGGTTATTAGGATTAAATAGGTGTTTAATAGGTTGGGGTGGTGTTTTGTAGATGTTTAATGAATGATATGACAATCCATTGAACTCTATAAAGTTCAATGGGTTGTGGATTCCCTAATGACACATGACTAATTAAAATATAATGTATATGATTATTAAAAAAAAACGAACTATAGACATCATATTTCTAACATGCTATATGCATAGACTATGTCATTTTAGAAATATTTTTCTATTTACAATTGTCATTGCAATATCTTCATCACTAACAACCAGTGTAAGTTGTTTTCCAAATGCTTTCACGAATACAGTAGTTTTACTACTTAGAAGGATATTAGTAAAGGTAAAAAAAACATTTGAGACCAATAAAAACAAATAAAACTAAAATTTATATAAAAAAATTAATATTATAACAAATTTAATATAAATAATTACCTGTTTGTGTGAAACGTTGTATCAAAACACACAAAATCCCCTAAATCTCTTTAGTTAGCATTTAAAGCCTTATTGACCAAAAGCAACGAAGTCGACCCTGCATTCTCAAATTTATACCCAAAAGTGAAGTTTGGAACATGTGTTTTCTGTTTTCCATATTTGTCCACCAAAAATTGTGTATTGTCCTTCCTAATAAAGCAATTAACTTTTCGAGCATTATTCTTATAATTAATGCAAATATCTCCACCAATATTGTAACGACCCTTTAACTTATGCATTGTTATTGTTTCCCTAATGTGTAAAGTTCACATCTTTTGAATATAGGTTTGTTTAGAGAAGTTCTTGTTCATCTTTAAAAGATGCAAGTTTCATTTTGGTGATCAAACTATAGTTTTTCATTACTTAAAAGATATAAAGTTCACATTGCATGGATCCATGCACTTATATGAATTTAGCACAAGCTTTGCATCTCATACCTTTGATATTGGAATTTCTATAAGGTTTGTTATTTTAATTATCGATGTCTAATAGAACAATAACATGAGCTCCTATTCTAATGAACAACATATACCTATGTTTAAGAATTCTATGAGTTTTCTTTTTTGTAGTCAACCTTATCAAACCAAAACCGTATTTAAAAAAATACTTCTTATACATAGGTATTGTAGAATCAATGTTTGGATATTTGGTAAACAACTTGGGTTTCAAATCATCCAAAAACTCTAAAATCCATATTTTATGAATACCACTAAGTGATTAAAACTCATTATTACATTACAATTCCTTTAATGGAATGGTTTCATCAACTTTATAGTAACTACAACATAGGATTATATATATATATATATATATATATATATATATATATATATATATATATATATATATATATATCAGATGTAATAACATTAATACCTATAAATGTCATGGCTATCTAAAACAGACATACAATATATATATATATATATATATATATATATATATATATATATATATATATATATATATATATATATATCATTTGTAATAACATTAATACCTATAGTCATTTATCTTAGAGCATTTCTTGTTTTATCAATTGGTATTTGAGCCTAGATTGGTTGTTTACTATCCACTCTCAATAGATTATCATTGTAAGAAACCTTGGTGACTTACATTTCTGGTAGGCATGGAAGTATTCTTTATATACTATCTTCGCTTAAAATATTTTCCAAAAAATGGCTAACTTACAATAGATATATGCTGTAAATGTCTCCTATAGTCTGGGTTGTTGCAGTTAAGCACCCATACTAATTGCTGATGAGTATGAACAATGGAAACCTAGAATGGGAAACTATTTCAAAAGAAATGGAAAGGATGTCTAGCATTTTGTTGTTGAAATGGAAAGTATGAACAATGGAAACTGCCATTCCCCTCTAGGCTTGCAACTTCGAAGAAGCAAATGGAGGATAAAGAGATCTTGCACACGTTTCGAAAGGTGGAAGTAAATATCCCTCTACTCAATGCGATCAAACAAATTCTGAGATATGCATAATTTTTGAAGGAGATTTGCACCAACAAGAGAAAGTTGAAAGGAAATGAGAAAATCTCGATGAACGAAAATGCATCCGCGGTTTTACAAAAGAAGCTTCCACCCAAGTGAAAAGATCCGGGAATGTTTACGGTTCCTTGCAAGATAGGAGATGTCACTTTTAGTAGTGCCATGCTTGAACTTGGTGCTTCTATTAATGTCATGCCCTATTCAGTGTATGAATCATTGAATGTTGGACCTTTAAGTGAAATCGGTGTCATAATCTCTCTTGTGGATAAATCAAGTGTCTTTCCTAGAGGTGTTTTGGAAGATGTCCTAGTGCAAGTAAACCAATTGGTCTTCCCGGAGAATTTCTATGTGATTGATCTAGATGAACAAGTATCCTCAAAATCAGGTATAATCTTACATGGGAGACCATTCTTGAAGACGGCTAGAACAAAGATTGATGTGTATGCGGGAAGCTTAACAATGGAATTTGATGGTGAAACAATAAGTTTTAACATTTATGATACTATGAGATATCCTAGTGATGTTTCATCCTTGTGCTTTGTAGATGTTGTTTAACCATTAACCCAAGAGTTGTTCGAGTTGTCTAATGGTGAGATGTTGGAGATGGTTTTGAGCAAAGGGTTTGATTGTGGAAAATTAGCCAAGAAGTTGAAGCTATACTCACTAGACCCCGAAGATCAAAGATTGCTTAACAATTTGGAGATCAAGAAGACCACCCAATTTAATGTGAATCAAATTGAATTACCTCAAACTCACATGAGATTGCCACCCTCCCTTGTTCAACCGTCAGAATTAGAATTGAAGGTCCTTCCTCAACATTTGAAGTATGCATACATGGGAGACAACGAGACTCTTTCGGTCCTTATTTCGACTCTCCTAACCAAGTGTGAAGAAGAACAACTCCTCAAAGTGTTGAGGGAACATAAAGAATCAACGGGTTGGACTATTGCGGATATCAAAGGTTTGAGCCCCTCCACTTGTATGCACAAGATCTTAATGGAGGATGAATGCAAGCCAAGTAGAGATGCGCAAAGAAGGTTGAATCTGCCAACGATGGAAGTGGTCAAGAAAGAGATTTTGAAGCTCCTTGATGCGGGAATGATCTATCCAATCTCGGATAGCAAATGGGTGAGTCCGGTTCAAGTTGTGCCCAAAAATACGAGGATCTTGGTGGTCGAGAAAAACAAAGGTATGATGATACCCACCCGTGTGCAAAACGGGTGGAGAGTATGTATTGACTAACGCAAACTCAATGCAAGCACACGAAAAGATCATTTTCCATTGCCTTTCATTGACCAAATGTTAGAAAAGTTGGCCGGAAAATCTCACTATTATTGTCTCGACGGGTATTCCGGTTTTCACCAAATCCCGGTGGCACCGGAAGGCCAAGAAAAGACAACTTGTACATGTCCATTTGGCACTTTCGCATACCGTAGAATGCCATTCGGATTGTGTAACACCCCGACCACTTTCCAACGTTGCATGGTTAGTATCTTTTTAGAATCTTTCGAGAACATAATTGAAGTTTTTATGGACGATTTCACGGTATATGGCAACTCTTTACAAGAATGTTTGACCAATCTCACCAAAATTTTAAAAAGATGCATTGAAACAAATTTGGTTTTGAATTTTGAGAAATGTCATTTCATGGTGAGTCAAGGTATCATTTTGGGTCACATTGTTTCTAAAAAAGGAATTGAGGTAGATAAGGCCAAGATTGATGTTATTTAAAGTTTACCTTACCCGAGCTGTGTTCGGGAAGTTTGTTCTATTTTGGGCCATGCAGGTTTGTACCGGAGATTCATCAAGGATTTTTCAAAAATAACAAGACCAATGTGCCAACTCTTGCAAAAGGATGTTGATTTCAAGTTCAATGAGGCGTGCAAAGAAGCTTTCGACAAGCTCAAAGAGTTGCTTACATCCGCCCCCATCATGCAAGCTCCAAATTGGGATCTCCCCTTCGAGATCATGTGTGATGCAAGCAATTATGTTATTGGTGCCGTTTTGGATCAAAAGAATGGAAGAGCCTCCCATGTGATCTACTATGCATCCAGGACACTAGACAATGCTCAAAGAAACTACTCTACTACGGAGAAGGAGCTGTTAGCCATAGTGTTTGCCTTAGAGAAATTTAGACAATATCTGCTTGGTACTAAGGTCATTGTGTATTTGGATCACGCACCTCTTAATTATTTGACGACGAAGAAAGATGCAAAGCCTAGATTCATCCGATAGATTTTATTGTTACAAGAATTTGATTTGGAAATCCGGGACAAGAGTAGGTGTGAGAATCTTGTTGTCGATCACCTAAGCCAGATCTATTCAAATGAAACTCCTCTCCCTTTATGGGATGGGTTTCCGGATGAGCATCTCTTTTCCCTTACTCAATCTATTCCTTGGTATGCCAATATCATTAACTTTTTGGTCACAAAAAGGTATCCCGAGACATTCACACGTGCTCAAAAAGACAAGTTGAAAAGTGATGCGAAATATTATGTGTGGGATGATCCTTATTTATGGAAACATTGTCCCGATCAAATCATTAGGCTATGTGTGCCCCAACAAGAACACCAATCCATTTTTCAATTTTGTCATGAATTTGCTTGTGGGGGACACTTCGGACATAGCTGGACCTTGAGAAAGGTCCTTGAGTGTGGACTATTTTGGCCAACCATGTCACACGATTGTTAATTGTTTTTCAAAAGTTGTGAACGGTGCCAAAGGACGGGGAACATGTCACAAAAAAATCAAATGCCAAAAAATCCAATCCTTGTTTGTGAAAATTTTGATGTATGGGGGATTGATTTCATGGGCCCATTCCCTGTTTCTTTTGGCAACGTTTACATCTTGCCCACGGTTGACTATGTTTCTAAGTGGGTTCAAGCCAAAGCCACAAGATCGTATGATGCCAAAACAGTTATCGACTCTCTAAAATCTAATGTATTTGTGAGGTTTGGTGTGCCTAGGGATTTGATTAGTGATAGGGGACGCACTTTTGCAATGAGATGATAAGGGCTTTATTGAAGAAGTACAACGTGACCCACCGTGTTTCAACAACCTACCACCCTCAAACGAATGGTCAAGTGCAAGTTTCGAATCGTGAAGTGAAGAGTATTCTTGAGAAAAAGGTGAATCCAACAAGAAAATACTGGAGTTCAAGGCTTGATGATGCCTTGTGGGCCTATCGAACCGCGTACAAGACCCTGATAGGAATGTCTCCATTTAGGTTGGTTTTTGGAAAACCATGTCATCTTCCCGTGGAATTGGAACACCGTGCATTTTGGGCAGTAAAACAATGCCACTTCAACATGAACGAGGCGGGAAGGAATATGAAGCTTCAACTTCAAGAGTTGTAGGAGTTAAGAAATGACTCCTATGAAAACTAAAGAATTTACAAGGAGAGGACAAAGCTTTTCCATGACAAGTCCATTAATCGCAAGAATTTTGAACCGAGACATAGGATTTTGCTTTACCATTCGTGATTCAAATTATTTCCTGGAAAGTTGAGGTCAAGATGGATAGGTCCGTTTGCTGTGTTAAAAGTCTTTGAGCATGGAGCGGTTGAGATCCAAAGTGAAGAAACGGGGCAAATCTTTAAAGTCAATGGGCATCGTTTGAAACCTTTCTATGAAGGTTTTAGCGCAAATGTCCTAGATGTCATCCAAGTGGATGCCTCGGTGTACTGAAATCAAAAGGGAAGCATGTATCGCCAAAGACGTTAAAGAGGGGCATTTTTAGAAAACTTAAAGTTTTCATCTTTTCTAGTTCTGAAAAAATGTCGGAGATAGACCATTTTTTCATTTATCATCTCTTCTTCTTCCTTCTTGCAGTAAAAGAATGTTGGATTTGAAGACCCAGTGTTCGTATTGGTCAAAGAGCAAAAATTGAGAAAAATGGCAACAGAATTCACGCGGACCGCATGTACTCCAGATCTCGTCCGCATTAATAAACAAATGGTCCGCGTGTGGTCTCCTCAGGTGTTCGCGTCCATCATCAGAAAATAGAAGAGTTTCAGACCTATTCATGCGGACCACGTCACCTCTTCGAACTTGTCCGCGTGCGTTGAAGGAAAATAGAAGAATTTCGGGTTTATTCACACGGACCGGGTGTACTCGCGTCCGCGTCCGCATCCGCGTGTGTTGTTGACCAGTGTTGACTCGCTTTTGACCAGGTGTGACCGCGATTTTAACTAATAAACACCACCAGCTGGCCCTTCTACCCTTCTTCTTCTCCATTCTTCTCCCCTTAACCTCCATTAGAGAACCTCCTTCTCCACCACTAAAACTCAGTTTCCCGTCAAACCGCCAGTCGGATTCCCCTAGATCACCGTCATTCTTCACCAATTTCCCAGCTCTACAAACCCCCAAAAAACCGGTCCGATCTGTTGCTGTAACTCAGGACGCCACCACCACTCCACCATCACTTTTCGGACGTTTTCCGGCCAACTCCGGCCACCTCTTGCGATTCCGACACCACCATTGTGCTCCCCTTGGACAAGGGTACAAACCCTAACAAAAATATCTCTCAAAGATCGCCGGAAAATTTTAGTGGAATTTCAAGCCATTGCCGGATTCCTCGGGTTTTTGCGGTAAAGTTCTTCGCACGGGATATTGAACAAAGCTTAAAGCTTGGGGTGGAGAGTTGCAAGATCTTCAAATCCCGAATTTTCGCACGCAAATTTTGAACTTTCATCAAACAAAAAAAAACGGGTACTTTCTTTCCTATATTTTAATTGATCAATATGCATGTCTCTGAACAACAATTCATATGCTATTGCATCAAATGAGTTTAGGAATTATTTTCTTTGATTGTTGAATTGCTGTAACAACGTAAAATTTTCAAAACAATTTTTCATTTTTCAAACAACATAAACCATCATTTAATATTCTGAAATCACATGTGTAACCAATGTCATTGTAACAAAATACATCCCATGATCATAAATCAGTTCCTTCGTCAGTGTGTACAAATCACGCCGGTGCCTTGCCACGGTCCTCGCTAGTACCTAAAACACATAACCAACAACTGTAAGCATAAATGCTTAGTGAGTTCCCCAAAATACTTATTACAGACATACGCCTTTCCAGGCCCTGACCTTCCGGTCCATGTGTCTCAGGGGACTTCCGTCCCGACTCGGTAAACCTTCAGGTCCTACCTTACGGTCCTCATCACGATGCCTTCCGGCCCATAACATATATGCCTTCCGGCCCATAACATAATGCCTTCCGGCCCATATCAAGCATAGCATACATAGCACATATAACAATTAACTTATCATATACGATGCATACAACTCATAACATATCCGACCTTCCGGTCACACAATAAAACCCTTCCGGGTACAGTATAGTGAGAAAACTCACCTCGTGGAAAGTCTAGAATCTCACGTGCTCGCTATCTCCGAATCCCAAATGAAGACTCAACCTCGCCTAATCATAACGAATATCATTTTAATTGATATAGACTTCCACCACTAGACTTTCCCCCTTATTAACATTCCTCAGAGGGGTAAAAGACCATTTTACCCTCCCTTGACTCAAAGTCCACATGTTGACCAAAACCCTAAAAGTCAACATCTTCAGTACGCAGGGCGTATAGACTGATGTACGCGGGGCGTACATCGCCAACTCAATAGTCAGGGTCTCCACCCAGTACGCTGCGCGTACTGGGAGTTACGCCCAGCGTAATAGTCAGATCTATACAGACTTCATTTTTGGTCTTAATCGGTTAAGCCACTACTTCAACTTCTAGATACGGCCTTATTTAAGCATCCTTACTCATAAAGTCGGAACCTTTAAGCCTTGGCATGGCTGTAAGGGCTCTTACACTCCTTAACACCTTTCCATTTCAACTCAAGGATCTAGATCTCATGCATGGCTAATCATTCACGTCCAATATTACATTTTTATGGATCTACAACTCAAATGGACCAGAAATATGATGAATCTAAGCTAATGGAGACCACTTGCTCATAAAGTCTCCACCTTTGGGACCAAAACCCTAGAAAATGGTCCATAAAGCATACCACAAGATCTACAAGTCAAGATCCGAACTTTTTACCATAGAAAGAACCTCCAACCTTTTCTATGCCCGGATCTACACTTGAACACCAGCTTCTAGCCTTCACAATGGACTCTTCTTCTCCTTTGCTACCTTGAAATGACACCACCAAGCTTAGAACACTCTCAAAAGGGCTAGGAACGAAGGAACACTCTCTTAGGGTTTCTTTCTGAGGGATGGTGGCCGAGGAGTCAAGCCATCTCATTCCTTTTATAGCCAACCACCAAAAATTAGGGTTTTGGGTCTGGACCAGTTACGCCCAGCGTACCCGAGGGGGATGCGTATAAATGAAGCGCGCGAGTACGCACATCGTACTCCTTGTACGCCCAACGTACTCACCCAACATAAAAGCCCTAAAATGACAACAATTAAAGATGAAGGGCTAAATAAATGGGTACCTGGATTTCGGGCTGTTACAACTGCTTTAGAAGTCCATAGGGAGTCGGTTTGTGATATGGATTGAAATATCGTTTGTTGAGATTGTGGTTTGTGTAGTGGTTATTTTTCGTGCTGGTAGACCATGTCCACATCTAGGAAGCGCCCGGCTGCCGACCGAGTCAAGGCCCCCGCCAGAGCTCAAAACGATGCACCCGACATTCCAAAATTTCAGGATGACAGGGCGTCCGAAAATTACATAAAGAGCTTGCCTAGAAAAGTTGCATCCACCAAATTTGTGTGCAAACCCACGCTTATATCATTAGGGGTTCTTGAAGGGGTCACCCAGTTGTTCCGTAACATTGGGTGGGAAAACCTTCTCAATCTCATGGGGCACACTTACGAGCTCCCCAGTAGTGAGTTTCTTGCCGATTGCGGGTACGATAGCGAAAACAGAAAAAGCCACATTCCAACTTCTAGGGGATTGAAGGTACATCGATTTTGTAACAATAAATGACATCTTGGGTTTGCCTTCTTCAAACACATCCACAATTTTCAACGTCTTACCTGCTGAGTTCAATCATGAGACCTTTTGGATGGAAATCACCGAGGGTATCTTTTCGTGTGCCGGTCGAGATAAAGCAACCTCCATCATTCACCCGTGCCTCCGCATCGCCCATCGCATCTTGGTGTGTACGGCTTTTGCCCACAAAGAAGTCGGCCAGGTCACCAAAAATGAGCTCTTCTTCCTTTGGTGTATGACGCGGCGTGTAAACCTGCCAATCCCAGACTTTGCTTCGTTCTTTTTCCATAAATGCATACTCATGATAACCAAAGCGTCAGGTGAAATTTGCATTGGGGGATTTGTCACCCTTTTGGCTTGCGGTCTTGACATCGAGCTCCTAGACGAATACCAACTTGTTGACAATAAAAATCTTTTGGATGAGCATGCGCTCACAAACATGCACCACATCCGTTACCGGAGCAGGAACAATTTCACATGGTATTATTGTCCTCAAGGAGTGGGATATCTTGTTCTCCCCGACCCTCGAGTCTCCTTTTGATTTGATCAAGCCACTCTACAAGAAAGTTCTTTTGCCACTAACATCATGTCGAAAGGTAAGGATCATTGATTCATTTTGCTCGTGATGATGGTTAATAATAGTCTTCCATTATATATTTATATAGGATCCAAAGCCACCAGCTTCACACTTGCTGATCTTGACACAGCCATGTCGAAGGATCAGCTGACGATGAAAAAGGAGAAGAGCTCATCTTCTCTTCCTCCCAAAATATTGACCATTAACTTGACAAAAAAGACCCCATGATCCTAGAAAAGGAAAACTATTGAGTCTGCAGGTTTATCTTTAGAGCCTTGGGGCTGAGGAAGCGCTCCATAAATTGGTCTTTTTCTCCCAAGCTGTAAGTATTGGTTTTATTCTTATTCTATTTTTTATTCTACCTTTTGTTGACCCATTGTGTCTTTGTTTTAGGCCTTTAATCATGTTTCTGTTGATCTAAGGATCTGAGCAGAGAGGGATAAACAAGCCCTTTAGGGACATAAAAAAGAATGTGGAAAACGACCTATGAAGATATGTTCAGGAGAGTGGAGCTGCTCAACAAGGAGAAGGAAGAGAAGGAGGAGGAGCACCTTCTCAAGATGGAGGAAGTGATCTCTAATGCAAAGGTCAATGTTGCAATAGCTGTTTAGGAGGCCAAGATCGGTCTTGAGGAGGATCTGGAGAATGCAAGTTCCTGGTATGTGGACGGTTGGCACGAGTTACTGACCAAATTGACTCGCAAGCCTACTACTACCAATCATGATCGTGTATTGTGGCTGACCGAAGGAGGGGTGAAGAAGAGTGTGGCCGATGATGACCTAGCTAAGGTCTAGGTCTGCAAGAAATTAGATTAGGTAGTTTTTTTGTATTAGTAATGTAAAACAATTAATATTATGGTTGGATTGGTACGCAACCCATTTTGAATGCAACGGTTGTGTTTTCCTTTTATATCTCTTTCTTGATTTTTCTATGCGACTGTTACGATATTAGGATCCATAAATAATCATGATCCCGGAAAACTTGATTCATGCAAACAATCCTGAGACAAAATTTTCTTAGTGAATTATTTTTATTATACTTGAATTTTGATAACCAAATGGTTTTCGCTTAGGATCCTAGAAAGTTCTGGATCCTTAAACGTTACTTAGAGTTTTTCGAGAATAAGGATAGATGGAACTGATTGTCTTCTAGTTTTTCCTTAAGCCTTCATAATCTCTTCCAGCTTAGAATTTGATGAGGATAAATCTCAACTTAGAAAAGAACTTAAGATCATTGTTGACTTCTGATGAAAAGGATCTTCATTGATGAGGATCTATACCGATGAGGATCCTGAATGATGAGGATCTATATACATAAGGATCCCTAATCATTAGATGATACGGTGGAACTCCCTTCTTAGGATAACCTCTTTAGGTTATACACTTTGACAACATTCTTGGTTAATACCATAAATTTAACTGATAACATGTTAATGTTAAATACCGGGGAGGACCCCAAATTGTGACGTATCTTATGGGAAGGATCCCTACTTAAGATGAAAACGTTATGATTCGTGTATATTTTCTGGGGAAAATCTCAACGTGTGATAACATGAAAATGTTATAAACTTTGTGTAATTTTTTGGGGTAAGACCCAATTCCAGATGACATGAAAATTTTATTAACCTTAAGGTTCTTTACTTATGTTCAAACATAAGAGGGTTGCGAAGCCACTGCATCATGAAATGATCCCCTTATTCGTATCCCATAGTTAGATATCGTGCGTTCAAGCGAGGTGTATATGTTGGATTAGATGTCTAAGCCCATAATTATTATTGGTATGTACTTGATCCGAGAGTAGCATGGTCCATTTGGGTTGCATTTCATCAGGACAATTTGTTAGGATGGACTTTTGAGAGAAGAGGTTATATATGACTTATTAATATATTATAGGTTATAATATATTAATATGAAATCATATGAGTTGATTAGTATTGATCAAGAATTAATTTAGTGATCAAAAGAGACTAATTAAATCTATGAGGACGAATTATGTTAATTAGTTACATTTATATGTATTGGGCTTATGATCCATGTTGGACCAAGTTTATGTATGGATACATAAATAGTTGGGCCACATGAACCATGGATCATAAACCCATGGATATGGATTTGGGTTATACCCATGACTCTTGAAATCCAACATATAAATACATGCTCTTAACCTAAAAAATGCCCACTTGTGTATTCTTGTAGTTGGTGGTGCTTTCGGGTGCATAGGAATTCTCTCTCAAGTTTCTCCTTTGTCCCTGATGTGTTGTGATTCCACTTGAGGCTTCAAAACTATTGGGGTTATGCTATTTAAGGCCAAATACATCAAGACTTCAAGCTCCATCAAAAGGTACGTTATCCTAACTAGTATCTTATATGGTTTATGTTAGTTGCATGCTAGTTATAGGTGTAATACCTTGGAAACTATTTGCATTTATAATTAGTGAAAACATAGATGCAAGGTATTTAGGGTTGTATGTGCACCATAGGATGTTGTAGTATAGCAAAACCCAACAGTGGTATCAGAGCCATGCGTTGTTTTCAATTATACTTGATGCAACTAGCTAAAAAAAATGAATTTTTGTTGTCTGGACAGCAGACTCGACGATTCCAATGTGTGACTCGATGAGTGCATGAACAAATTTATCCAACTCGTCGAGTTTGTTCATGCACTCGGCGAGTGGGTCCCCCTGACATCATATATTTGTGTTTTTGGCCTGTTTTGGATTAGAATCATTACCACAAAGTGTTTTTGTTCATAAAATTTATTTTTGCTATTATGGTAATGTTTATTCTCATCCAATAAAGGATAATTGTCAAAGTTTCAAGAGTTATGTTAATTTTTTGTGATTAGCTAAGTTCTTGAAAATTGTTGATATGAATTGTCTTTACTTATGAGTTTGATCTTGTTCATAGAAAATTTACTTGATTAATGTGTTAAATGGTAATTTGATCTTAATGTTTTTTTATGATCTCCATAACTTGTCCTCAAGTTATGGAAAATGAAGAGTTTTTCATATAAAAGCACAATAAGTCTCATAGGTTATGAAAATGGAAGAGTCTCTATTTTTAATGTCATCATAAAATGTTTTTATGTCTTCCATAACTTGTCATCAAGTTATGGAACATGAAAAGTTTTTCATTAAACCATAATTAAACTCATAAGTTATGAAAAACCAAGAGTTTAGAAAAGTTTCAAAAAACATGCCCTCAAGTTTTGGAATTTGTAAAGTCACCCCCATGTACAGTTTATATCCAAAACCTAAAATTTTAAAAGTTAAAATTCAAACTTTATGGACTTCATTAAATTAATTAAACTGTTTAATTAAAAGAGTTTATAATTCCATATAGACATGATTTAAGTTTAATTAAATTAAGAGTATAGTTTAATTAATAAATTAAACCACCAAGTATTTTAAAATTTTAAAATACAACCTTATACTATAATAATATTAAAAGTTAATAATTATATATATATATATATATATATATATATATATATATATATATATATATATATATATGTATGTATGTATAAGAACAAAGGAAGTCTTACCGTTAGTAGGCCTCATTCACGAAGCCAGTCTAAAGGGGGGGGGGGGGGTATAAGGTTACTGTCTATAAAATGGCAGTTTAATGGGCGTCAACTCTCACCCACCGCTTCCTTGACTGGCGGAGGGTCGTTAGTCGAACAGGTAGGATAGGACCTTAATCCTCATTAAAAGTATAATGAAATTATAAAGTAACTAAACATTTATAAATTCTCAATCTTAGTTACTTTAGGAAAATGTGAAATAGGTGCTAACCAATGAAATTACACTTTGTACCTTACCAAGTCGTTAGTGGAGCATGTGTGGTTAACCAGCATACTAACAAGGACTAGTAAGAGTGGTAAAGGATGCCTTAAGTTTTTATCATAGATCGGTGGAGCGCGTGTGGTTAACCGGCACATCGCTTGGGTGATAAAAATTAAGGGTACCAAGTCAATTTGCATGGTTATTCACACCTTGTGTATGATCCTCGACATCCCAGTCACAAACTTGAGAGGGTACAATCTAGATTTAAACATGCCATTGAAAAGTTTAATGAATCTCAAAAGATGTAGGTGTTTCAATCTAATTAAAACCCTATACCCTATAAGGTTTTCATGGTGGAAATTGGTGAATCGTCATTTGCCTACCTTCAAATATTTTATAGCTTGGATTATAGCATCCCTTTTCCAAGTTATAAAATATTATGTTGGGTCCTAGCCTTAATATTTCATATTGGGTGTTATATTATGGACTTATATCAACTAAACTTTAATTTCTCCCTCATAGATGTCTTTTTATGACAATTATGATCTTCCTTATCCTTTTAGATAAAGCTTTTCTAATGAAGATGATATCCCACATGGCAATCAAGGTGTAAGATCAATTCCTTTGTTGTGTATTAATGGGACAGGAAATCATACTTCACTTCCTCCACCTCCCCGAATAATTCTCCCTGACCCACAAGTTCGAGGTCACTCAATCCCTATTTGGCAAGCAAAGTTTATATGTGCTTTCATATTGGAGATTTAGTCACATATTGGTAAGCCGAGAGAGTTGGGTGTCAAAGTGTTAAGGAAGTTGACTGTTGACTAGGTTCTTCAATCATTTCCCAAGTCATATAGTGAGTTCTTTAAGGACTACTATGTGACACACCATGACATGACCCTTAATGATCTTACATATTTGCTCGATGCAACTGAATCATCAATGATTTGGAGCTATGGTAAAGTAAATTTGATTGGAAGATCTACTGCCCATGCTTCCATGGATATTGATAATGGTAACTTTGAAAGTCCATAAAAGCTTTCTCTTCCCAATAGAAAGGGATTGGCCATGGTCAAGTCATTTGACCCAATGGTAAAGAGAAAATCTAAGTCTGAGATAGTCTTGTGTACGATTTCGAAAGAGTCCATATGTTTCTATTGCCAAGAGAAGGGGCATTGGTTGCGAAGCTGCCCAATTTACCTGAAAGATCATAAAGATGGTAAAGTCAAAAAGTTTGACTCTAATTCAGGTAAATTCTATTATCTAACTCTATGAAGTCTCTTTTGGAGATTCTTAATACAGATGTAAAGTAATTACATTTTGATGTTTTGGAAGAATGAAAGGAAACCTGAAAAAGGGTATGCTGATTCTGATCGCAAAGATGGATTTCAATCACATGGTTCGGTGATCAGAATTTTGAGCAGTTGCTTAAAGAGTTATGATAGATTGCTTAGGAATAGATAACAACATGTTTTTCATATGTATTTGCATTGTAAGGGTAAGTTTTTTTCCGCAAGTTTTAAAATAAAAGAATTTTTTTGATTTTAAGCATCCTTACAATGGCATTTGTGAAC
This sequence comes from Lactuca serriola, assembly GCF_051521515.1. Classification (NCBI taxonomy): domain Eukaryota; kingdom Viridiplantae; phylum Streptophyta; class Magnoliopsida; order Asterales; family Asteraceae; genus Lactuca; species Lactuca serriola. The sequence continues at coordinate 108,446,591 of NC_136410.1, forward strand.
AATTGTTTTTTATATGATTCCATTGATAGCAATATTGGAAAATGGATTTGATTCTTTCATTTGTGGTAGTGTCATAGTTTACCAAATAAGGAAATATTCTCATCACCCAAGTTTCAGTTGGATAGAAACTTGCAATCGTGCAACTTGTATTGTATGATAATTGAGAATATTCTTTTTTGGGAAATTAAAATTAAGTCCTTGTTCACATGTATGTGTGAGTCAAGTGAAGGACAAGGCACCAGGTACACTTGGTTGTGCGTTGGTCAAGTCCACCACAAGGAATGATAAGATTATTTGTCATGATTTACTAGGGTTTAGTAAATATGGTTATGCTTACAAGTTTTAGTGTAATTCTGAATCATTGGAAACGTTTAAATGTATGGTAGAACGGATGAGAAGAATCAAATTAGGCAGAAAGATAAAAGTTTCTCAAATTTGAAAAGATGGGAGAGTGCTTGAGTATCTTGTTTTATGATTATCTTAGTGATTTAGAAACCATATCACAATTGATCCTCTAAGTACATCTTAGTGCATTTGTATGGCTAAGAAGAGGAATCATGAATTGCCGAAATGGTTAAATCAAGAAGATAAATCCTAGTTCGTCCCAAAGTCAAGTCTTAAAGTTATACTCCAAGATTGTAACTTGAGTGACATAATCTTAAGGAATGTTTATAACACTTGTCAAATGTAGATTAAAATGCTTTCTCACTCTTGTGTATTTGAAATTGGTAAGTTGTGATGTTTTGGATAAAACAAAGACCAACTAAGACCAATTATGTGAAGTGTTTATCTTGACAAGAATCTGCACTAACTATTGAATATTTGTTTTCTTAAGGAATGGTTCTTGACAAAGAGTATCTTATAATTCAAGAGGTCAGTGGGAGTCTTCAAAGATCTTGAGATAGTTTCAACAACTAATCAAGAGTATTGTTAATCACTAGCCCACGAGTTTAGATTTGTCACTAACCTTGTCTTGTGATTAAGGTTATGAAAAATTACATGAATAGGAGCATATACACCATAAAAATCTAAGTGTCATGGGGTTTCTCTCCGATTCATGAAAATGATGGTGATGAAACGCTTTCACTAAGTAGGTTTTAAGTAGATAGCAATTGTTATATTTGCATTTTCAAAGTTATTAGTGGAGCGCATGTGGTTAACCGGCACACTGACATGGACTTGTAAGAATGGAAAAAGGTCTAAACATTATGATTACGACATCCCTCTTCACAATTGTTTATACATACATGTGAGCTATCCAAGGAAAGGTGTATGATTTTGATAAAGTCTTTTCAAAGCATCTCGTATCAGAAATCTGAACTTTGGTATGAAAGTCAATAAAGGATTGATTTCAAGAAGTCCAAATGATTTCTGGATACATGTCAAAGCTAGTGGGAGCATAAGTGTTATGCTAATAATCGTTATGTTAGTGGGAGCATGATTATTATGTTAAGTGTTGCAAGTTAGAAATGTTAATTATAGAAAACAAAAGTTTCAATTCGGGTTTGAAAAGTTGTTTTTCTATAATTAAGGGAGAGGAAATTATACTTCATTCCAATTCTAAAAGCTTAGATTGAGATTTTAATCAACTTTAGTCAAGGATATATATGAATGTTATGTTGGAATAGTTCAACATAAAGAAATTCTATATATGTTGCATTCTCAAATCGATTATGATTACGACATCCCTCTTCAGAGTTCGAACTATGAGTACATAGCAAATAAAATTTTTATAGAAAAATACTGGTAAAGTATCGTGTATTTATGTAAGACATCATGAATCGTGTCCCGTATGATTTGGGTATAGGATCGATTACATGTGCTATAATATTCATCCATTCTAAACTTTCCAGAAGCCTAGGGCATTAAGAGGGAAAAAGAATTGGAACTGGATATGACTAAAATGATTAACCAGTATTCGAGGACAATACGAGGTCTACCAAAGATTGGTTGCTCATGGACAATTGGAAGTATAATGTAAAATTTGGAAAGGACCATATTGACATAATCTGAAAAGAGGCAACTCTTTTTCAGAAGTGATAGTCAGAAAGGGAATATGGAAATTTTTCTTTAAGTGGAAGTTGTCCTTTGAAATATTAGCGAACTTAATGCAAAAAGGATGTTCAAAGGAGTATACTTTGAATGTGAGATTTCGTTTCCATGGAATTTCTCTCCATTGGAATACTTTGTAATGTCTATTGCCAAGTCTTTGTGACTTTTGTGCATAGTCATTTCAAGAGGATCATTACATGTAAGTTTTGAATCTAATAGATTATAGTAAATGGAAAGATTTTTGGTATTCTTACATTTACGATAGGGATTTGGATTTGTGAAATAACCATCATTGAACTATTATTCAATTGATCTATTTCACAAAAGAAAAGACTATAGGTAAAATATAGTGTGCATGCTTGGAGCATGGGACAACTAGTGTTTTAATTCAAGTGAAAAATTGATAAATTCGAAACATTATACGATGAATAATGAGTAATCAATATGCTGCATAGATAAAAGTTGTTTTATTTACTCTCTAAGAGTTTTAGGGCCATATAGGATTAATATTATTCTTGTGTTTCATTTTGTATGTTTTGACTTCTCGGATAACTAGGTTATTCAAATCATCCACAATCGATCATACATTGGAAGTAGGTATGAATCAAGACTGTCATGAATTGGGCTTGTAGATGTCTAAAGTGTCTAGACATAGCAAAAGTTGTTGCAACATTCATGAGTGCTCCTGGAATTAGATTCGAGTATTGGATTAAACCCACACTCATTGGAATCACTTCATCGATTTTATCACGAGTGAGCATGAGAAAATAATATCTTATATTCTTCAAACCTAGAGATATGAGTTGTTGACTATGAGTTGGTTATACATTGATTGTACGAAAACGCATCAGTAACTTGATGTTATAAAACATGCCTTTGTGTATGATTCAACAAGTAGTTAGTACAAGCATATGAGTCGAAGTTTATCCATTCCTTTTACCCTTGGCGGGAAAAAAGCGATATCTGTGGGTCCCTCAATGATTTAGTGATGACAAAACGTAAGTGATCGGCCAGGCCCGGACTAATTTGATTTTTTCAATTAGTCAGTCATCATAAATCGGAAATCGGGAAACAACACATGGACAGAGAGAATGATTATAATCCATGTCTCAGTCCATATGATATCTAGAATGGAGGAATATATGATTCCTTATCTAATGGACATGTCATTGATTTGTTTAGAGAGTTCGACAACGGCTTCTAAAGAGCTATGATTACTAGTTGGGTTTTGGAGTAATACTTGCAATAATAGTTTTAGACTTATCCAAGTGGGGAGACTGTTGGATTAGATGTCTAAGCCCATAACTATTATTGTTATGTACTTGACCCGAGAGTAGCATGGTCCATTTGGGTTGCATTTCATCAGGACAATTTGTTAGGATGGACTTTTGAGAGAAGATGTTATATATGATTTCATATTAATATATTATAAGGACTTTTGAGAGAAGATGTTATATATGATTTATTAATATATTATAAGTTATAATATATTAATATGAAATCATATGAGTTGATTAGCGTTGATCAAGAATTAATTTGGAATTAATTTGGTGATCAAAAGAGACTAATTAATTCTATGGGGACTAATTTTGTTAATTAGTTACATTTATATGGATTGGGCTTATGATCCATGTTGGACCAAGTTTATGTATGGATACAAAAAGAGCTGGGCCACATGAACCATGGATCATAAACCCATGGATATGGATTTGGCTTATATCCATGACCCTTGAAATCCAACATATAAATAGATGCTCTTAACATAAAAAACGCCCACTTGTGTATTCTTGTAGTTGCTGGTGTTTTTGGGTGCATAGGAATTCTCTCTCAAGTTCTCCTTTTTCCATGATGTGTTGTGATTCCACTTGAGGCTTCCACACTATTGGGGCTAAGCTCTTTAACGCCAAATACATCAAGACTTTCAGCTCCATCAAAAGGTATGTTATCCTAACTGGTATCTTATATGTTTTATGTCAATTTCATGCTAGTTATAGGTTTAATACCTTGGAAACCATTTTCATGTATAATTAGCGGAAACATAGATCCGAGGTATTTAGGGTTGTATGTGCACCATAAGATGTTGTAGTACACTAAAACCTAACAGTATAAACCTTAGTTCGTGTGAAAGATGCAATTAACTTTTCAAACCATAGAGGGGATTAAGTACCCTTAAGCATATGAGAGATTATCAGTCTCAAGCTTTTGTATATGATAGTTTAAAGATCATTTTGTTGATATAACGAAATTGTGCAAGTGTTAAGAACTTGAGATGTTTGAGTGTAAAGATCCTTGTGTTTAAGGATCTTCATCCTTGAGGGTTCTCATGTTTCAGGATCATTGCTTATGAAGATCTTTAGTTGTACATTGTTCTGCATAGAAAACGTTAACTAGGGGTGGTCCCTCCGATGCTTAAGTTATTAACATATTTGAGGAGACAATAAGTAATGATGAAAAGTTTAAGGTAAAGAACATGTACACCTTGGTTTTGTTGAAGATCAATCGATCCTGTTTACATATAGTATGCTTTGAGATGTATAGCATTCCAAGATCTTGGAAAATGTCTCCTTCAAGTGTTGATATCCAATGCGCTCCTTTTCTTGCTTCAACAACTATGAGATGTGGTCCTTCCCGTTTAGGAGCTAATTTACCTGTATTGGGATCCTTGTTGTTTTGGAATGTTTTCCTTAATACCAAGTCTCCTATTTGGAATCTCATGACTTTTATGTTCTTGTTGTAAGCCTTGGTGATCCTTTTTTGATGAGTAGCAATGCGTATCTTGGAAAGATCTCTGAGTTCATCAATGTTGTCAAGATCCTGGGCTAGGATCCTGTCATTGCTTTCTTGGTTTTGGAGATAGTATCTTGTTGTCAGGATCACTACTTCGGTAGGGATCATTGCTTTGGTCCCAAACACCAAGGAGTAGGGGGTCTAACCTGTGGCTACTTTGGAAGTGGTCCTATCTGGCCACAAGACGAAAAGAAGCTCTTCTGCCCATCTTCCTTTCTTTTATTGAGCCTTTTCTTCAAGTTGTTTACTATGATGTTATTGCTAGATTCTGTTTGACCATTAGCTTAGGGATAAACAGGAGTGGACATTATAATTTTGATTCCCCAACTCATGCAGAAGTCTCTTGTCCTTTTTTCTTACGAATTAGGATCCATTGTCGTATATGATTTCAGTCGGGTTCCCAAACGTGGTCAAGATATTATGTTTAATAAACGAGACTACCTTTTTGTCTCTTACCTGAACGAAGGCTTCAACTTCTATCCACTTCAATAAGTAATCAGTCATCGCCAACATGGGGACTTTTCCTCCTGGAGCTATTGGTAATTTCCCACTATATCCATTCCCCATTTCATGAATGGCCATGGAGATATAATAGGATGTAGACTTTCTACTGGTTGATACAGGATGTTACTATGTCATTGGCAAGCATCATACTTTTGAGCTTGTAGAAAAGAATCTCTCTTCATGGTTGGCCAATAATATCCTATTCTCAATACCTTGGATCATAAAGATCTGCCCCCAATGTGATTACCACAGTATCCTTCATGTATGTCCTTCAAAACTTCTGCAGCTTCAAGATCTTCGAAGCATCTGAGGTATGGACCTGTGTAACATTCCAAAATTCAAGGCCAAAAATTTCATTTTTAGATAAGTTATTATAAAACCAACGGTATAAGAAAACATCCATAATATCATGACATGTCAACACCATGGTAGAAATAATCAAAACGTGTTATCATGAAACAATGCCAGAGTGTAATCCCAAAGATCTCATGTGCGAAAAACCATAGTGTGATGTGCTGCGATCAAGTCGACTCCTTTCCTTTAAAAACAAAGTACCTGAAACCAAAACTGAAAACCGTAAGCACGAAGCTTAGTGAGTTCCCCAATCATAGCACATACCATATAACCATGTAGCATACATATTTTCGGGCAATTCTGGGGTTCCCGACCTACCCATGTCAAGCCATTCTGGGGTGCTGACTACCCATGTCAAGCCATTCTAGGGTACTGACTACCCATGTTAGGGCATTCTGGGGTCCCTGCCTACGCTCCGGTCTATCTCACCCGGTCACCGGGACTATTTCACCCCTACTACTATCACATAATAACATATCATAAACATGTTGTCTGACATATCTGGGTCTGACCTACCCTTCGGTCCTAACAACCGGTCGGGGGACTATTCCCCTCCTTCTACCGCTATCACATAGAACATAACATACTGGCACATAGAACATATCAAGTAATATTAAACCAGAGAATTATTGTAGTGGTGTTGATTATGATGGCATGTGCGGAATTAGGAAAGATCTAGTGATTCATCATACAAATTCAAGAGCACAAGGAATAAATAAATCTTTGTAAGCTCTTATTGATGGGTTTTAGCCATAAGAACTTTCCTATGTGCGCATGCAAAACCCTAATGCTTGGATCTAGGCTTTCTAATTAAACATGCTTTGAATCCAAGACTTCTAATGACTAATTAGGTATAAGAACAACATAAAATCAGATCTAGAATCATACCTTGGAATCTCTTGTTTGATCTTGTTGTCTTGGAGCTCTAGAGTCACAATTGTAACTCCTCTAATGGCTTACAAACACCAAATAGCAAGGAGGATGGTTTGAGAGAGAGGAGAGGGGAGGAATTCGGCCAGGGGTTCTCTACTTTAGATCAAGTGTCGATTTCCCTTTTCTATAGGGTCTATTTATACTTGTAGACTCCTTAAGGGTTACAGCTTAAACCCTAGTTGGATAATCTTCTCTTAAAGCAATCCATATCCTTTCCTTAGATAACCTTGGACGATTTTAAGCTATCCCTAGCTTCTAGAATTCGTCCATTCTCTATCCAATAAGGATTTACAGTCTAAAGTTTAACTATCAAACAATTGACAGTTTATACCCTCTTATTTAATTAATCTCTTTAAGTCACGAAATTAATTCTAATTAATTCTATGACTTATATTAATCAAATAACAATATTATTATTCTTTATATTATTCTCATAATATATAAATAATATTTATTCTCTCTTAATAAATCATCCTATCAAGTTGCTATGGTGAAGGCAACCCGAAAGGACCATGCACAATCGGATCAAATACTTGCCTAATATAGTTGCAGCCTTAGACACTATTCCAACAGTCTCCCACTTGGATAAGTCTAGTAACTATATGCACAAGTACAATTCGATTTGCAATCGTAGCTCTCAAAGACGCTGTCAAACTCTGATCTAATCAATTTTGTCCTTTAGATAAGGGATCGTACAGTCCTCTGTTAGATATCATGCTGACAATTCTATGGAATGATTAGTTAAGCATTTAGGTTTCTCGATCTCTGATTTATTTGACATAGAACTTAATCGAACACATCAATTCAGTTCTGACCGGGCCCGGAACATAAGTCAAATCAAATCATCGAGCGGCCGAGATATCGCTTTTACCCTCTTGGAATAAAAGTTACAGATAAACCATATATCTAGGTTTTAAGACTATATGATATTATCGTCTTGCGATCACCCTTTTTATATCATATTCCATAAGGTGATTCCAGCAAGCACGGGTTTGTTCCAATGCTCAAAACTAGTTCATAAGCACTCATGAACGTTGCAGCAACCCTTTGCTATGTCTAATACCATTTAGACAATCTACACACCAATTCACGACAATCTTCATTCATATCTACTTCCAACACATGAACGATTGTGGACAATTTGAATAATTCGATTATTCCTAATAAACCCAATTATTCTGGAAGTCAAAACATGCAAAGTGAAACAATAGTTAAACAATTAACATAAGACAGCAACATTACTCATAAATAAAACTCCTTTATTTAATCATCAAATGTTAATTACATCTATCTATTACAGGTTTCTAATACTATCTAATCTACGCTAATATCATCCTTCAGCCCAATACTCCTAGCATGCTACAAGTGCTTAACCCTGCTCAGTCCCTTCGTAAGCGAATCTGCTGGGTTATCTTCTGATGATATCCTCTTCACTACGAGTTGTCCTTCTTCTACACGATGTCTAATGAAATGATATTTTCTGTCGATATGTCGTGATCTACCATGATCCCTCGGTTCCTTGGTCAAGGCAACCGCTCCTTCATTATCACATAAAATCTCCATGGGCTCCTTTATGGCGGGTACAACTCCAAGATCACCGATGAAGTTCTTTAGCCATATTGCCTCCTTCGACGCTTCGCTCGCTGCAATGTACTCTCATTCACACGTTGAATCAGCTACGGTTTCCTGCTTGGAACTTTTCCAAGTCACTGCTCCTCTATTTAGGGTAAAGACCCAGCCCGACTGCGAACGGTAGTTGTCCCTGTCGGTCTGAACGCTGGCGTCACTATACCCTCGCACCTTCAAGTCATCATTCCCTTCGAGGACTAAGAACCATTCCTTCGTCCTCCGAAGGTACTTAAGGATATTCACCGCAATCCAATGGGCTCTGCCAGGGTTCCCTTGATATCTACTAACCATGCTCAAAGAGAAGGCTACATCAGGGCGAGTACAAGTCATAGCGTACATGATTGAGCCAACTGCAGAAGTGTATGGTACTCGGCTCATTTTTGCTATTTCAGCTTCGGTACTCGGACTTTGAGTCTTACTCAACTTGGCATTACTTTGTATCGGTAATTCTCCCTTCTTTGAGTTTTCCATACTAAAACGTTTTAGTACCTTCTCTAAGTAAGTTTTCTGACTAAGTCCTATTAGTCTCTTACTTCTTTCTCTTACTATCCTTATTCCCAAAATGTAAGAAGCCTCTCCGAGGTCCTTCATAGCGAAGCACTTCCCGAGCCAGGACTTAACTTCCTGCAGAGTCGGGATGTCGTTTCCTATGAGTAATATGTCATCAACATATAGAATGAGGAAGCTAACTATACTCCCACTGGCTTTGACATATACACATGATTCATCTTCGCTTCGTACAAATCCAAACTCTTTGACTTTCTCATCGAAGCAAAGATTCCATCTGCGAGACGCTTGCTTAAGTCCATAAATGGACTTCTCAAGCTTACACACTCTATTCGGATGCTTCGGATATACAAACCCCTCTGGCCGAGCCATGTAAACATCCTCAGCCAACTTTCCGTTAAGGAAAGCGGTCTTGACATCCATTTGCCAAATCTCATAATCATGAAATGCGGCAATTGCTAGCATCACTCTAATAGATTTTATCTTCGCAACTGGTGAGAAGGTCTCATCATAGTCAACTCCAGGAGTTTGAGTAAAGCCCTTCGCGACCAATCGCGCTTTATATGTGTGTACGTTTCCATCCGTGTCGGTCTTCTTCTTGAAGATCCATTTGCACCCAACGGTCTTACGTCCGGGCATATTATCAACCAAATTCCAAACCTGGTTATCATACATGGTTTGGATCTCGCTATCCATTTCCTCTTTCCATTTCGTAGACTCCGGGCCTGCCATGGCTTCCTTATAGCTATTAGGTTCATCAAGATTTATTAGTGTACCATCACTAATATACGTGTCCCCTTCGGTAGTAATATGAAAACCATAAAACTGGGGATGAACTCTAACTCTATCGGAACGTCTAAGAGGTAAGGACTCGTCAATTGGTTCAACCGGAGTTTCCTCCTCGGGCTGAGTGCCAGCGGTAGAGGTTCCTTCATCTATCGACTCTTGAATTTCTTCAAGCTCGATTTGCCTCCCACTGTCTCCTTGGCCTTTGAGTTCTCGCTCTCGGAAAACTCCTCTTCTCGCAACAAAGACAACATTGTCCTTCGGTCTATAGAAGAGATATCCAAAGGATTTCTGCGGGTAGCCGATGAAAATACATCGCTCACTTCGAGGTTCGAGCTTGTCATGAGTATCTCATCTTACGAAAGCCTCGCAACCCCAAACCTTTATATGTGCTAACGAGGGAGCTTTCCCTGTCCACATCTCGTTAGGTGTTTTGGTAACCTTCTTAGTAGGGACTCGGTTAAGGATATGGGCAGCAGTCTCTAAGGTATACCCTCAAAAAGAGATAGGCAGTGAAGCACGACTCATCATAGAGCGAACCATGTCCAACAAGGTTCGATTACGCCTTTCTGCCACACCATTCAACTGCGGTGTCCTAGGAGGCGTCAATTGTGAAACTATTCCACACTCCTTGAGATAATCGTGGAATTCAAGACTTAGGTACTCTCCTCCTCGATCGGATCGAATCATCTTGATTTTCCTGCCCAATTGATTCTCCACTTCATTCTTGAACTCTTTGAACTTTTCAAAAGTTTCTGACTTTTGCTTGATCAAGTAGATATACCCATATCTACTATAGTCATCGGTAAAAGTCACGTAGAAGCGGTTCCCATCCTTCGTGGTTGATCTAAACGGTCCACATACATCGATATGTATTAGGTCCAACAGACCCTCACCCCTTTCGCAAGTACTTGTGAAGGGTGACTTAGTCATCTTTCCAAGTAAACAAGACTCGCACGTGTCATCTTACCTAAGGTCGAATGACTCCAATACTCCATCCTTTTGGAGTTGGGCTATGCGTTTCTTGTTGACATGTCCAAGACGACAGTGCCACAAGGATGCTTTATCCATACTAGTGGAAGAATCTATGTTTAAAACATCATTTCCTAAGTTATCAACAATCATAACGGTTTCATAAATTCCATTACATGGTATAGCTTCAAAGTAAAAGACACCATTTAGATAAGCCAAAATAGAACCATTCTCATTATTAAAAGAAAATCTAAAACCTTGTCTAAACAAACCATGAAATGAAATGATGTTTCTAGCCATTTCTGGCGAATAGCAACAATTGTTCAAATCTAAACATAAATTATTTCTAAGCACTAAAGAATACACTCCAATCTTGGTCACAGGCGACGATCTTCTGTTCCCCATGATTAGATTGATCCTTCCTTGCTCCACATCCCTACTTCTTCTTAGTCCCTGCACATTAGAACAAATGTGGTAACCATAACCGGTATCAAGAACCCAAGAAATAGCATGATTAGAATCGTTAGATTTAATTGTGTATATACCTGCGAAAGATGGATTGATCTTTCCTTCCTTGATGGCTTGCAGGTATTCTGGGCAGCTTCTCTTCCAATGTCCTATCTTGTGGCAGTGGTGGCACTCTGCCTCCTTAGGGTTAGGGCAGGGCTTAGCGGGATCAACTTTGGTCCCACCAGAAGAGGCACCATCTTGGGCTTTAACCTTGCAATAGGTCTTAGACGAAGCCTTCCTCTTCTTTCCCTTTCCTTGACCAATAGCCAAGACAGGAGCAGTGGGTGGATTGGGAGTTGGTGCAACAGACTTGTCTTTGAAGTTGCTTTCAGTGAACCTCAAGAGACCTTGGAGTTTGCTTAGGGTGACCTCCTCTTTGTTCATGTGGTAGGTCATCCTAAATTGATTGTACATCGGAGGCAAAGAGTGAAGCACCATGTCGATCACCAAGTCTTCCCCAAAGTCAACATTTAACTTGCGAAGGCGGTCGACATACCTTTGCATCTTTTGCAGGTGCACAATAAGAGAATCTCCATGACCCATCTTAGCGGAAATCATGTTAGTGAAAATCTCATAACGCTCTTGTCTCGCGTTTTGGTGGTATCTATCCAATAAGTCTTGATGCATCTCGTACAGGTACATGTCCTCGTAGGACTTTTGGAATTCGGAGTTCATGGTGGCTATCATGATGCAATGTACTTTCGTTGCATCGCGCTCATGAGTTTCAAAAGCGGTAATTTCAGCCGGAGTAGTGATTTCAGGGTTGATTTTCTCGAGCTTCTCATCGAGGACATACTCCTTATCCTCATAGCGAGCAATGGTGCGAATGTATCTTATCCATTTGCTAAAGTCCGTTCCATCGAAAGTGACCTTTTGGCAAAGGCTCATCAATGTGAAAGAACTAGCAGCAGCGTTGTTTGCGTTTGACATCTACAAATAGAAAGGACAAAGATAGATTAGAATATGAATCCCTAATTATCACCCAATAAGAAAAATTAGGCTAGGATCCAACAACAATATTTACATATTAGAAAAGGGATGCCGTAATCTAACATGCAAATAAATTGAAGGTAAGTGAATGACGATTCACTAATTCTCCACCATCAAACCTAACTATTAGTCCTAAATGTATTGAGAATTCCTAGGTTTGGATGAGATTCATTGAAACTATTCAATGGCATGTTTAAATCTCGATATGCCCCTCTTGTTTGTGACTGGGATACCGAGGATCACAGAGCGGGTGTGAATTACCATGCAAATTCACATGGTGCCTTCATTGTAACGATCACCTATTCGATGTGCCGGTAAACCACACACGCTCCATCGAACTATGATAAACAATGAATCACCCTTTGCCACCTTTCCTTAGAACCAATTAGTGTGCCGGTAAACCACACACGCTCCACTAACTTCTTAGCAAGGGTGAAAAGTGTAATTTCATGGGATTGCATCAATTCACTTTTCCTAAAGTAACTAAGATTGGGAAATTTTAAAAATGTGTAGTTACTTTGTATTACTTATTATACTTTTAATGAGAGGATGAGGTTGCTCTATCCTACCCGTTCGGCTAACAACCCTCCACCGATCAAGCAAGCGGTGGGTGTGAGTGTACACCCATTAAGTGCCATTTTATAGGCCGCAACCTTATACCCACCTTATAGATCGGCTTCGTGAATGAGGCCTACTAACGGTAAGACTAGCATTTTAGTCTTCCCCAATTCTGTTTTCGAAACTTCTGTTGTCTTCGAAACTGCAGGGACTGTTTTCGAAACTTCTGTTGTCTTCCCTAATTCACGAATGTTTCACAGTAAAAGTCTTCACATCTTACACCCAATCAATTTTCGCATCTTTATCTCACCAAATGTGAATCATGAATTAGATATCTTCGCATTTTGACTCCAAATGCGAACTAAACCCCAAATGCAAAATATAGTCACACGAATGCGAACCCATCAAACATAAGTCATAGATGCGAACCAAATTTTCCATTCCAGATGCGAACACAATTTAGTTCTTGAACTCCAAGCTTGCGAAATCAAAAATTCATATGTGAACCCATATGCGAACATTAACCCAATCGACTTCCAGTACCTACAATCGACTCTCGACTATCAATAACAAACCATCAAGAATCAATTTCGATTCCAAGTCATCATCAATTTATCAAATGCGAATTGCTTCAACTGTTCGCATCGTTTTCTGATTATCAAATCGACTTCAATCATGCAAAATCAAAAATCAATTCACTAATCGAGTTCCCAAAACAACTTCACAGCCTTCGCTCTTTGACAATCTAAACATAGATTTTTTGAATCCTAATCACTATTAACAACCCTTCGATTGTTCGTATTTCATTCCCAATCTATTTTTTCTTCGTCCCCAGATTATCAAAAATTAATATCGATCAAACTCACAGAAAATAAACTTGCGGACATCATCTTCCAAGTTGATTCGATTCACCAACCGATTCCAAAATCGAATCCAGACTCATAATCACACAAATGCGAATCCAAAACTTGTAACGCGACTCAACCATCGATTCAAAATCAACCATCGATCAGATACATAGTCGATTAATCAACCATCGATTCACAAGAACATCACAAAAATGAAAGCTCATCGATCGTTTAGAGTGATGAGAGTAAAACGCGACTCAAGAACTCAAGAAAAAAAATGAATGCAATTTCATATTTTCAATCGATTCCAGTTAAGAACATCAATTTTGACTTATAGATTTCAGATGTGAAATCGATTCAAACTTCACAATAATCGACTTCAAAACAACTTTCAAACTTCATTCATCAACAATCATATAAGAATAATGATTCGAATTTGATATTGACTTTCAATTTGAATCGATATTCAAACGATTTCAAAATAAAACCAGTCAAAATCGAATTCAGCTTCTATTAATCACAAATTCAGTCGAAATCGATTTTAAACAAAGATTAAGATTCGATCGAAAAGATGTTCGATTAACAGTGAAGGAAAATCAACACGAATCACGATTAGAGTGAATCTGATGGATTAAATTTAGATGAACTGGATTGATTATATTACAAAAGTGGGCTTGGAATGGATCATGAACAGTAACTGATTTAAGATTGGGCTCTATCGAATGAACAGTAACACATATTCATTTTGAGTCATTTTGATGAACAGTGATGCTTCGAAATTAAAACAAATTTGAGAATATGATTTTGATTTTGAGTTGATCTAAACAAAAAATAATTGGATCAACAAAGGGATTGAAACAGATTAGATCCAACGAAACAAATTGATCAAAAATTTGAAAAATGCAAAGCACGAATCGAAATCATGGACGTTTTGGAATCCATTTGAGAATTTGAGTTACCTTTTTGACGAATCGAGTTCCGTTTTCAACGAACGAATCAAATTTGGAAGATTTTGGTTCTTTTGTCGGAATGAGAAAATCTCCAAATTGAACATTCTACCACCCACCATGCGAGATGTACAACTCGTTCTTCATGTTCTTCGTCGATCCAAGAACATCTTCAAAAGAACCACCATCACTTTTGGGTTTTGACTTCAAATTCAATTCAACACTTGGAGATTGTTGCTTTGGTACCCAAATTTGCTTCATGGATTTTGGCTTCACAACATATGACGATTTTTGTGAGTAAACCCGCTTATTCTTCCAATTCATCTTCTTCTTCTTTTTCTTTCTCATCTTTTTGTATCTTGAAGACTTGACTTCATGAACAAACCCGCTTTCAACAACATGAACATTTTGAGTTTGAATCAAATCTTTTGGAGTTTAATACTTGTGATTTTCTTGGATCACCGGCTTCTGATAAGGAATCATTCCTTCAAATGAATCACAAGAACACAAAATATCATCGGTTTGAACTCCAGTCGAGCAAAAAACTTTTTCATCTTGAAAATCAACTTGAACTCCTTTTTCTTGAACATCAAGAACATCACATTGAACTCCATTGTCAAGAACTTCAACTACCTTAAGAGCACGAAGATCATTTGGGTCTTCAATAAGAGAAACATATTTCTTATTGAACAAATATTTTTCTTCTCCTCTCTTATCACTACTACTTGATATTATGGAACATGTAATATCAGCCAACCATTTGATCTCACAAAGCGGTTGAAATATCAAGCTCCATGATCATCCTTCAATCCTCCATAAGAAACCATAGTTCCCCAATATATCTTCTTGTTTAACACAAACCCATAATATTGATCTTTATTGACTTTGTATTTGACACCTTCAATGATCATAATCCAAGAATTGTAAGGCAAATTCACCATGATCACAAAAACTTGAAGAATTCTAGAGAGAGAAAGTGATTTTGAATGGGTTTTCTAGAGAGAGAAAGTAACACAAACAAGTATTCTAGAGAGAGAAAGTCGAATTGTGGATCAAATCAAGGAAAAATTCGACTTCTAGAACACACAACACTCTCTAATCACGAAGATCCATGATCAAAAATTGAATCACTAAATCAAAATCGCCATCAAGGATCAATTCTTGATGAAATCAAGAACACCCGCTCTGATACCAATTGTAGTGGTGTTGATTATGATGGCATGTGCGGAATTATGAAAGATCTAGTGATTCATCATACAAATTCAAGAGCACAAGGAGTAAATAAATCTTTGTAAGCTCTTGTTAGATCTAGAAAGATTATACAAATGGGTTTGTATACAATTTCTCTCTCTAGTCTAACACTCCAAATGGACTCTTACTTTTCTTCCATAATGGGAGTCACTCACTTCCTATTTATAGGAAAGACTCAACCCATTTACACATACAAAGAGGAAAGCCTAAAACATTACATCCAAGCATGACTTTGCACCCTAACAATTATCACAAAGACAATTATATCAATTGTAATCAACTACTAGTGGGTCAGACTTGGTGCCTTAGACACACTTCTACTAGAAGGTAACTCACCTCACAATGCTAAAGTCCCGTAGACATAATCCCCAGCTGCTGGATGACAGATTCCCGATTTGTCAATATCAAACATCACCCAATTAATAATTGGGTTCCAACACATAACCATAAATACATACTTGGGGGTAAATACTACTTTAACGCTAACATAGCTTTATTCAAGCACAAGGCCCAATCCAAAGGCCCAAGAGTCATCTATGAGTCAAAGCCCAACATATGGCCCAATTTTAGAAATTGGGCCCAAACCTTTACAAGGTCTTACCATAAGGCCCAACCATTTAGTCCAGCCCAATATTAAACATTCTAATGGCCCAATATCACATAATCATAAAGGCCCAAACTATGGCCCATCTATTGCCTAATTTTCCAAATAGGGCCCAACTCCTCATATGGGCCTTACCTCAAAGCCCATTAATTATTCTAGTCCATTTGCTTGATCTTGGATGGCCTATTAATAACCCAATCATCAAGGCCCAACAATAAACCCAAGTGAAATTAGGGTTTCTCATAAAATGACGATTAGGGTTAAGTGTTTCTCACTTAACCCATTAAGGACTTAATCCATTAAGTCCATCACTCTTTTAAATAAATCATATGGTGTGATTGGGCTTAATATAGAATTCCATTCCAATGGCCCAAACGTGGGTCCCGATAAGTCCAAGCCCATAAATCCAATATAAGGGTTTTCTAAACCCTAATTAGGGTTTCCAACCCCATCTTAGCCCAATAGGCCCAATAGCTAGGTTATTTGACCAGTTAAGGTTCATTAGGCCCATTAGGGTTTCACTTGGCCCATTGGTCACATGTTTGGACTTTTAGGCCATTTAAGGCTTCATTGGGCCCATTAGTGTTTGATTGGGCCAACTAGGGTTTATTAGGCCATTAGGGTTTTAGTCCCTTGTCTAAACATCCAAACGAGTCACAAACAAAACAAGGCACACCGCCTCCCGATACGGCGGCCGGTGGCGGTAGCCACCACCTCACGCATATTTCCAAAATAACACACACCAAAAATAATGAACGCACACACATAGCCACCCTTGTGGTGGCCAATGGTGGTAGAGGGAGGCAGCCTCGACCTCACAGTGGTGCTGGTGGCCTTTTCCATAGGTTTTCCATCCTGGCATCGCCCATACAGCATTACTCCACTACACACATATAGTTACATCATTTTACACACACATACATGCGAGAAGTACACATAAAACAGCCACCACCAACGGTGGAAGGCGGCAACGGGAGCACAAGGCAGCCGCTCGGAGCTGCGGCGGAGGCAGTCATGGCTGAAACGTCGCACTAAAGAATGTTCAAGAAGAAACAGCGGATCCGACATACGAGCAACAACAACAACAGAAAGAGAGAACGAGAGGAAAGCTGGCGAAGGGAGGATGGTGGCAAGCATGACATCAGTTTCACCGGTCTCTAACCGGTACAGCTTCATTCGACCTTTCTCGGTGGTTATCCACGGTTAGACACATCGTCCGGTAATGGTGGTGAAATCCCGATGGCAGAGTGGCGAATGGAATAGTGGCGGTGGCTAGATGAGAAGGTGAGGGTGGCGGCTGATAAGAGGCCGCTAGGGTTAGGGTTGAAGCGGGAGGGGTGACGGGTTATATACCCCGATCCCCCAAACTACTTCCATAATGTCGAATCTAGCCCCTCCATCCTGAAATCATCTCAAAATAAATGCTATATTTACCTTTTAAAACCCGACCTCGAAAATCCCATTCAAATCAAGTCCCATAAATTACCAAACAGCCCCCATCTTTTAAAATCTTGACAATTCAGCTCCCTATGTTACCCCTTTAGCCCCCAATATCTTAATTATGACATATTCAGCCCTTCTACCTCTTTTCCTTTCAAATTAAATCCAAATAAATACCACAGAGCCCCTTGTCTTCATAAATATTTACAACTAAGTCCAAAATTCACACTTTTAACCCCCAACTTCAAAAAATTATGTCAATTAGGTCTTCAAGACCATCATTTGATATATAATTATTTATTTTAGGGATACTATTCGTTCACTAATTTATCATTGATCTAATAAATTAACGGGGTGTTACAACCTGCCATAGACTTTTTATAGAGTTTACCTTGGATTATCACAAATCTTGAGACTCTTGTTCTGAATGCTCTTTCGCTTTTTTTTATTGGGATCGTGCCATTTTGGAGATACTCCATAATGGGTTGGATCCATGATCCTGGACTTCTTTGAGGATCCTATTCGTCGGGATCCCTTTGAGGAGGGATCTGAGTGTCAGGATCTCCTATGGCCGCTACACATTTTGGTTGTTCGGGATCTTTGGGTTTGTCGGGAAGGGATTCTATAGCTGGAGTTATTACGTGGGTTATAGGGATCTTCATTTCTAGTGGGGTCCTTAGGTAGAATCCTAAGTTTGCTAATGCATCTGCTTCTTTGTTTTCTTCCCTGGGAACTTGGGTTAGGCTAATGTTTTCAAAATCAGAGGCTAATTTTATGAGGACCTCAAGGTATAATGCTAACCTTTCACATTGATGAGAATTAAACTCTAGATCGATTAAATCTTTCACAGGTATGATTATGGAAATCAAAAAATTCAAAAGCAGCAAGTGAATGAACACAGAATAGAATCAAATGTATGCTTATGATTCAAAATAAAGTCACGCCTCAGCAGAGCTCGATGAAGAACTTCCGCTATAGAGGCGAGCTAGGGTTTACAAAAACTCAGAGACAATAAACAATAAAAGCGATAACTACTAAGTCTACATGCATGCAGCTTATATACTAAACCCTAATACAAAAACATGCACGGTTGGACAGGCCCTATACCGACAATCAAAACTGGGCTAAGGACCGAGCCCATGACGCAATCTAATAGACCCAAAAATCTCCCCCTTTGCGTCAAATGAGGCGAGAGATCATTTCTTCTGAGTGGGCTTCACTGTCTTTATCACTTTAAACAGACGAGGAATTATTGTGAGAAGAGTCTGTCTAAACTGTATGTACTACCTCAACATGTCAGTGAATAATTTCTTATCAGCAGTACTGTTTTGATCACACCTTTGAATAATCTCCAAGATATGCTCTAGGCATGGCGTTGAGAAGAGGTGTTTGTCAACAAGAGCGAACAAGCATTTTTGACCTTCGCCTCTGATGAACATAACGGTGTCGTATTTTGAATCTATCTTCCCCTTGACCATAGTATTGACGTTGCCAGCTCTGCCCATAGTCTTGATCATTGTTCGCTTGTGTATGGCAGAGGCAATCTCCTGGTCCATCTTCGCCACCTCATGTATGTAGCAAACATGCATACGCTTGACATGATCAATTATTGACTGGTACTCCTGAGGATTTTACAGAAGAATGTTGTTGAGGAGTATCCAGTCATGGGGATTAAGGTTCGGTAGATCAGCAAGGGTAAAGTGGTAGACTGAGCCTTCGGTTCCTTGAGTTACCCTGAATTTTACATTAATAAATTTCCCCGCTGAATAGGGCTTCATAACCTTGACAGCAGTAATTTTCTTTGAGCTCCAAGTCAGGTATTGGGGTTGAGAAAATCCAAGTAAAAATCTAGAAGATCTCTGTCTACCTTCGGGTCTGGGGACGAAATAGTAGCAGTTGAATTGAAGTAATGGAAGATAAATGCCTTTCGTGTGATTGGCATATCGAACTGTGCATCCTTGGAGTTGTCAAGACCAAAGGACATTACTGGCTCAAGCCAGAGAATGCTTGGCTCATCGATTGTACATCTTTGAAGCGAGTCTATGGTCCAAACAGGAAACATGGACTTTTATTCTCTAGGAGCTCCGCCTCCTTTCGGTTCTGCTCTAGCTTAGCTCGTTGTTTCTTGATACTTTCTTCCATTTCTTTTTTAGAGGTCTTAACCTTTTGGAAGGGATTCTTGGGATCCTCGGCATAGACATCATCTTCATTGTCTGTGTCGTCCTCGCCAATTTTCTTCTTCTTTTTCTCCGTGTTGCTGACCGAAGCTTCATTACCCTTCGGTTCAGTGGATGGTTTCGGTCCAGAAGGAGGTTGAGTTGTCACCTTCTCTCCCCCTTGTTTCGGTTGGACCCCGGTCACCGGAACATCCTCGATACGACTAAGGATGTCCAATGCCGGTTTGGGCTTGTCTTCCAGATGACGCCTGATGGTTATGGTAATGAGCGGATCATGAGCCTCAATGAGATGAAGGAGGATGGAGTGAACATCAGCAGCAGAACTCCTAATGACCTCCCTTTCTGACTTTAGGTCATTAATCTCAGCATTAGCAGTACGCAGCTTGTGGGTTTGCAATTTTAGCTGTGCGGTGCGTCTGTCCAACTCATCCATAATACGATTCTCTACAGCTAACTCCACCTCCAATTGAGTCAATCGGTCATTGACGTTAGCGTGTAGAGTTTTGTTGGCTGCTTCAATGGCTTGGCGTGCAGCTTCAAGGTTTGAGCGTTCAGATTGAAGAGACCTTTGAAGGTTCTCTACTAAAGCGTTGACAGTTTGAGCGTTCTTAGCAGTGACATCCTGCAAGGAATCTAAAAACAAATGAGCTTTAGAGAGTAGTTTATCAACTTTTGTGGTCGCTTCCTTGCACTCCTTAGTAGATGCATCAACAGCAAGAGAGGCTTGTTGACACTAGGAAGTAGAGGCTTCGATTGCTTTGGCTGCAGCAGATAAAGTGGCACTATGTTCTGTAACAACAGGGGAGAACAAGGCCTTCAATGCAGCTTCAGAATAAGCACCCGAGGAAGAGGATGAAAGCAGTTGATCAAGCTTTTCATTTACTGCCTTGAGATGACGATTTGTAACAGGCTCATCGCCATCATCATCGCTCTGCACTCAGTAAGGACTGAAATACGTGGAATCAAATTCCAAGTCCTCACCGCCTAGAATAGGAGTTGTTTTAGTGGATTATGTGGGAGATAAGGGTTTTTAAGTAGGTGGAGGTTCGGTTGTGACAGGTGGTTCGGTTACAGGTGGATTGGGAACAGTAAAGTGAGGTTTTGTGGTAGTAGTGGTAGTAGTGGTATCTGTGAAAATGGGAGTGGGGATAGGAATTGTAGTGAATGGTTGAGTGGTTGGAATGGGAGATATAGGAGGGATAGATACTAGGTTGGTTACAGGTGGAGGTGAAGGAGGATTAGACCGAACTGGAATTTCTGGGGTAGGGAAGCGAGGCAGAGTATCACCTCGGCCCGAAGCCTCTTCATCAGAGCTTTCGCTCTCAGATTCTGAAGGAGGAGCGTTCTTATGCTTATGAGGGACATTCTGAATTTGAATCACTTGTAGATTGAAGAATAAGCCTCCAAGCAGGCTTCTTCTGCTTCTTCGGTTGAGCCTGAGAAGTTGCAGCCTTATCAGACTTTCTCTTCTTGGGGGTTTGCCCCTTAGTAGGTTTAAGGACATGGCCTTCCTTCCGTGTATCAGGCTTCTTACCCCTTTTGGCTGGCTTATCAGCCTCTTCAATAGAGCGAATCATGGTTGGCGTAAGCTCTCTTGGACCAGACGATGAACGCTTCCTATACTGTTGGAGAACGTTACTTGACGCAGAGATACGACCGAGCATTGCTTCAGCAATGGATCCAATAAAAGAGAACTTGGTTGGATCACTGACAATGATTTTTGTCGTGTGAAAGGTATCAATGGATGAGAGCAGAGAATCTGCCATTATTGGAACACGAAGACGGTCCATTGCCCAATTGGTGATGATCGACCAAAAGCGCCCACATGAGATCTCAAAATGCCTGGATAAAGAAACCAAGCTTTGAACCAACTGCTGCCAGATAATAGATCCATAATCTAGGTCAATTCCATGGTACAACCCATACAACACAGTCATGAAAGACTTGCTCGCACCATCTAAGCCAACGCTTCGCTCAGAAAGTCCTTATTCAATAACAGCGTGAAAAGGCCATTCCATTGAGGAGGAAGGCAGGACTTCTTGAACTTTGTGACGGTGGTTAGGGTTTCGGTATACCGCATCTGATAGAACGTAGAAAACAATTGACCAGTGGTAATGGAGTCAGGGTTTACCAGAGATTGGTCTTGAGAAATACCAACTAGGGCACATAATCGATGCTTAGAGATGGCGGTCTTCTCATCGTGGAGTTCGAAGTGAATTTGTTCATTAACCTTGTCGTAGTAGGCAGTAGACTAGACAAGAGACATGCAAGACATTGGAACAACTTCGACTTTAGTCAGTGCGTCGACGAGAGGTGAGTATTTGAGACATTCAACAACATACAACATCTATGGCTCATAGATAAACGGGGTGAGATCGATGATCAGGTTCTGTTGGGGTTTGATGGTCAGAAGTGGTTGACGAACAGAAGTATCGTGAACTGATAAAGAGTCTGCCATTGCAGTAGCTTGGAGAAGATGATGAACAGTTACAGAAAATTGCCAGTGTTCTTTTGAGAGAGAAGGGTAAGTGGTAAAGGTTCAGAGAGTTCCAGTCCAATTCCTTTTAGACGTACAAGGAAGAGAGAGAAAAATCCGGCTGAGATTTTGGATTATCTCAAAAATAGCGCCTGATTTGATGGAAGGACAGTTGGCATGCCGAAGATGACACAGGAAAGAGAAAGGACTTTTCCTTTTTACACGTCATTCCATAAAATGCACTTTTTCAAATCACCAAACCATTTGGATAGCTGCTGAGCCAGCTTTCACTTTATCCCAATCGTCTCTTAATACGTTTGAATCTCCGTTGCCTATAATGCTTTATTGAACAGCCATAAAAGAACTAGAGTATGGAAAATTAAAAAAATTTCATGCATAGGGCGTAAAAGATAAAGAAATAAAGAAAAATTTTAAGGGATAATCTGTGATGTCTTAAGTAGACATAAAAGAATGGATTCTGGGCAGAAATCACTTCCTTCAAAGTCAAGAGAGACATTAAAGTGCTTGCTTGGTTTCCCATTGAATAACGATTAATTACTTGTTGAGAAGTATTGAAAGGCATCTTTTGAAGGTGATAATGGGTGGCTTTCGCTTCAATTCATAATTTCGATACTTGATATAAGACCGAAACTGAATGAAGTACTTGTGAGATCATTGTGATCTGTTAAACAAGTAGGTAAGATAAACTTTATAGTGACGAAAGGAAGTAAAGAAATCTTCAAAAAAAATAAACTGGATCTTTTAGGGTAAGAGAAGTCTTGGTGAAAGCCAAGCTCATAAAGATCACTCAAAAGAAAAAAGAGATTTCATTAGGTAACAAGTAAGATCTTGAATATTAGAATTCACCGTCAATTCATTAGGGGTGTTGAACTTTGGGTTTCACTTAGTACATAGTGGCATGAAACTAAGATCATGAACACAGTTTTGGTATAACCATAAACCTCAGTGGTGAATACTGATAGTCTCAGGGGTTATATTGGTGAAACGAAGTATAATGGAGAAAAGTGATGGAGATGGTATAAGAAGCAAATATACCTATGCTTTAAAGAAAAGAAGGACCAGACAGAAAACTTTAAACTCAATTTAAGTAGAGTAAGGTAGCTCATGATTAGAGTGAATTTGACAGCCTGGATTGGGAAAACATGATTGCTATATATCAAGCTATTAAGGCTTCACTCAAAATCTTTCGATGCTTTAGACAACATGCAACAGCATGCTTCTAGGGACTCCAAACTAAGAAAACCATTTCCTGCCTTAGTTTCGCCATCGAGAATCACACTTAAACAAAAAGGAAAACTTTATATATATATATATATATATTATATATATATATATATATATATATATATATATATATATATATAAAGTAAAACAAATAATAAAAAAAATATGTTTGAATTTTGTGAGAATTGACCAATTGAACGAAAGAGAAAAATATTTTTGGATTTTATAAGTATTTTTATGAGAATAAAAGAGAGAGATATTTTCGGGATTTTATAAGTAGAAAATAAATAATGAAAAAGGTGTACATTAGAAAACAGTCAAAATGCCTTGTTAAGAAAAAGAAGCGAACGAGTTCAGAAGGAACAAACCCGAAATAGACCGAATGTTCGGTTCAGTTTGGTTCATGGTCGAACTTCACCCAAAATAGACTGAACCCGAAATAGACCGAACGTTCAGTTCATTTCGGTTCATTTCGGTTCGCTCTGTTTCGCTTGTTACCTTTATGAAAGCGAAGGCGATTTTAGTACAAATTCGGCTTGCATCATTCCTAGGCCTTGTAGAATCTTATTGAAGCTTGCTTCAGGTACGACCTTCGTGAATATATCTGCCAGTTGATCATTCGTTCTGACGAACTGAATTTCTACGTTACCATCTTCGACGTGATCCTTGATGAAATGGTACCTCAGTGCTATATGCTTAGTTTTCGAATGTCGCACTGGGTTGTGACAAATCCTAAATGCGCTTTCAGAGTCGCAATATAGTGGGATTTTCTTCATGTTTAGCCCATAATCCCTAAGTTGACTTTGTATCCATAAAACTTGAGATGTGCAGGAAGCTGCAGCAATGTATTCAGCTTCAACAGTGGATAGGGAAAGACAAGTTTGTTTCTTCGATTTCCAACTGACTAATTTACCATCTAGAAATTGACATCCTCCAGTGGTGCTTTTACGATCTAATCTACAGCCACCTAAATCAACATCTGAGAATGCTTGAACACAGAATCCTGAGTTGGCTGGATACCACAGACCGAGAGAGGAGGTTCGCTTCAGATAGCGAAAGATGTTTTTCACGGCTTGAAGATGAGATTCGCGTGGGTTGGCTTGAAATCTTGCACAAGAACAGACTCAAAAAAATGATGTCAGGTCTACTGGCTGTAAGATACATCAGACACCCAATCATTTGTCGATAGAGTGTCACATCAGCTGCTGGTTTCTCCAATGAGGGTGTAAGTTTAGTTCCAAGGGCCATAGGCACTTTCACTTTGGAGTCTCCCATCATCCCAAATTTGGCTAATAATGTCTTGGTGTATGCTTCCTAATTAATAAAAATGCCTTCGGGTCCATGTCTAATGTTCAATCCAAGAAAGAAGTTAATTGGACCCATTGAGCTCATCTCAAATTTAGTTTCCATCAACTTTCTGAATTCAGCTGTTAAGCTAGGATTCGTGGAGCCAAAAATGATGTCATCAACATAAATTTGGACTATCATAAGGTGGTTACCTTCTCACTTACGAAAGAAGCTTGGGTCAACCGAACCTTTTTTGAATTTAGACATTTTTAAGAAACGAGTGAGAGTTTCATACCATGCTCTGGGAGCCTGTTTGAGGCCATATACAGCTTTGTCAAGGACACAACAATGATCTGGATACTTCTTGTTCACGAAACCTGGCGGTTGCTCAACATATACAGTTTCTTCAAGTTCACCGTTGAGGAAGGCACATTTAACGTCCACCTGATAGACTTCAAAGTTCTTGTGAGCTGCATATGCAAGAAAGATACAAACAGACTCTAATCTTGCAACCGGAGCGAAGGTTTCTTCATAATCAATACCCTCTTCCTGATAATATCCTTTGACTACCAGCCTCGCTTTGTTACGAATGACATTCCTTTCCTTGTCCATCTTGTTTCTGAATACCCATTTGAGACCTACAACCGAAGCATCCTTTGGAGTTAGAATAAGACGCCATACTTTGTTTCTTTCAAACTCATTTAATTCAAGAGCTGAGTTAACAGTCTTCGGTTCAACTTTGGAAACAAAGGAGTTGAACATACAAAACTTGAATTTATAGAAGAGTGCAGCCTGTTTTGCTTTGATTTGAGAACGAGTTAACACTTTTTCTGAACATTCCCCGATAATTTGACTTTGAGGGTGATCTTTGGTCCAATTGATAAGTGGAGGAAAATTTGGATCATAGATAGGATCCAATTCGGCATTTATTTCTTCCTCTATCTCGGACAAAATCTCATCATCACCGATATTGGTTTTCTCCCCCTCGAAGAATGACTCCTGTTCAAGACCAATATTGGTATCCCCTTCTTTGGTTGGAATTTCAGTAGAGCTTGAAGAATGTGGTGATGAGTTCTCCCCCTAGAATGAAGATCCTTGATCATGATAAGGAGTTGGACCCTCCCCCTGGACATTAGGACGGTCACATGAAGGTTCACTTGCTTCTGCCCTTTCGGTTTCTTTGGATTGATCATCGCCCATCTTTTTAGCAGCGCCGTCGATAACTTGTTTCAGATTATCAACTTTGTTGTCTTTTGCAGTTGATTCAGAATCAATCGCCTTTTGAGGCTCATCAAATAGGAGCATGAATTGGTCGAAAAGATTCGAGACAGAGATAGTAACTTGACCATTCTTTGGAAAGATCTCTTGCGATGCATCTTCTGTGGATTTCATCTTCTTAACATAATTATCGTCAAAGGTGACATAGTATGTTTCTTCAATTTTCTTTGAGCGCTTATTGAGAACTCTATACACCTTGGAGTTCAGGGATTAGCCCAAGAAAATTCCTTCATCAGCCTTAGCATCGAACTTGTTTCGATTCTCTGTGGAGTTGAAAATGAAACATCTTGAACCGAACACATGAAAGAATTTCACATTTGGTTTTCGATTATTCAAGATCTCGTAAGGGGTAATGGAGAACCGCTTATTCAAATACGATCTATTTTGAGTATAGCATGCAGCAGCAATTGCATCAGCCCATAAATACAAAGGTAACGACGCGAAGCATAGCATTGTTCGAGTTGCTTCACACAGAGATCGGTTTCGCCTTTCAACGATGCCATTCTGCTGTGGAGTATAAGGGGCTGAGAAATTGTGAGTCGTCCCTTTTTCAGCTAGAAAATCTTCAAAATCTTTGTTCTTGAATTCCAAGCCATTGTCGCTCCTCACATTACGAACTACTTTTCTTAGTTGCGTCTCTATCAGTTTAATAAAGAGCTTAAGCTGTGGAGTTGCTTCAGACTTTTGTTTGAGGAAGAATACCCATGTAAATCTTGAGAAATCATCCACAATAACCAGAATGTATTTGTTCCCCCCAATGCTTTCAATGGACGATGGACCACACAGGTCGATATGCAGTAACTCCAATGGTTCTATCACCTTTGTATTGATAATAGAAGGATGTCTCTACCTACTCTGCTTTTCCATTTCACATGCTGCACAAAGATGTTCTTTATCAAATTTTAGAACCGGAAGACCTCGAACATGATCACCCAAGACCAACTTGTTGATATCCTTCAAATTCAGATGAGATAGTCTTCTATGCCATAACCAGCTTTCATCAGAGTGAGCCTTTGTGAATAAGCACACAGCTGGTTTACCTGGAATTGGGTTGAGGTTCAAAGGATACATTTCCCCCTTTCGCTTTGACTTCAGCAGAACGTTATTTGTTTTCTTCTCGACAATCTCTGAGCTTTCATCGTCGAATGATACTTTCAATCCAGTGCCACCGCCAGCTGTGATAGACTGATAAGATTGTGTTGAATTCCTTCAACGTAGGCTACTTTCCTTATAGAGAACTCGCCATTAGTGATCATTCCATAGCCTTTGATAGTACCAAATGAGTTGTTGCCATACTTTACAATGCCACCATCTTTGAGAGAACGAAACTCCCTCAGTTCTTCCTTTCTTCATGTCATATGACGTGAGCAACCACTATCAATGTACCATTCTTCGTCAAACTGCTCGTCATGAATAACCTACAATATATTAAGCAGATTTAGGAACCCAAAGTTTCTTGGGTCCTTGTGAGCCTTTTACAGGACAGGGTATAGTAAGAGAAATATCAACCATGTATGTGCGTTTCACTAAAGTTGTTTCATCTTTTCTTTTTATGGTGAAAACTTTAATTTTAGTTGATTTATTGGAATTTGTGGTGTTGATGTCAGCATTCTTTTGAATCTCTTTTGGAAGATTGTTATCTTCAGGAAAGAGCTTTCCTTTTCCCTTTGAATCATTTGAAGAACGAGAATTTGAATGGGAAGAGTTAGATTCAGAAGTGACTTTGGATACCCTTTATTTCTGATTGGACTTGTATGGATGGGGACCGAAACCGTTATTTCAGTTGCTATTGGGTGAAGGACTGAAACCGCTCTTTCGGTTGTTATTGGGTGAAGGACCGAAACCGCTCTTTCGGCTGTTATTGGATGAGGGGCCAAAACTATCCTTTTGGTTGTTATTGGATGAGGGACCGAAACTATCCTTTCGGTTCCTTTCAGTCGAGGGACCAAAACCACCCTATCGGCTCCTATTGGTCGAAGGACCGAAACCACCTTTTCGGCTCCTTTCAGTAGAGGGACCGAAACCATTCTTTTGGCTGGTATTGTAGTGAGGACCGAAACTACTGTTTTGGTTTATTCCTGATGTGGGACTGAAACTTCCCTTTCGGTTCCTTGATTCCTCTTGTGAGTTGTGCTTCCTTTCTATCCTTATAAAGTCAGGATTTTGAGAATTCCAAAACTATTTTCTTTCTGAGAGATTCTTCTTTTTTCTCAGATTTCTTTGATGCTTTCTATCAGCCACCTGTTTTGGATTTCTGTGAATGTTGGCCTTTTTTTTCGAAGTGTTAGCACAACATTCACTTTTTGCCGATGATGTCTCACTAGAGGTTTGCACAGGTGTGCTCAATGGTGCTTTGGATCCACTTGTGCTCGGCACATCATATCTTGTTGGCTCATTTAGCGGTTCAGGTATGTATCTACCTTTCACTCTCCATGAAGTTTTCTGAGATAGACCCTTCGTCTCATCAGCGTTGTCTATTGGGGCCGACCAGAAAAATTCGTCACATCCGCCAGCATTTTCTTCTTCTACCATAGCTGTTAACTCAGCAGTTTGTTGTGGAGTGACACCTGGTACAGTGTAGACTTGATTTGGAGTGGTTTGTACCTTCTGGTACACAACAACTTTAGCTTTGAGAACTTTGGTTTTGTTAGTAGAGGAGAGAGCAAACTCAACAGAGTTTTTAGAAATTAGATTTTTGCGTGACTTAGGTTCGCTTTTGACAAATTCAGAACAGTCCACCAAATCCTCTACAGAGATTTCACTCAGATCATCATCCTCATTAAGTTCAGATGCGTTTTCAACATCAATTTTATTTTCTGAACTTAAGTTGGCATTAAAAGAGTCAAATTTTTGTACATTTTCGGTTCTTAATTTTAATTTATCATTTTCGTCTAATAGATTTTTGAGCATGTCCTTGTGGTCTTTGGACTTTATGTAGGATTCAATTTTGTCCAGACCTATTTTATATGCTGGGGAAACTTTGTCAGAAGATACAACGCTTTCACAGTTGTAGGCTTCAGCATCGATTTCATCCTCCTTTAACTCAACGAAGGGTAAAATCATGCGATGTATCTTCTTTCCTATTTCACAATCAAGATGCAACTGTGTGATGTGAAAATAGAGTCTTTTAGCAATTAAACAAAACACATTTCGCTGTTTAAGAAGTTTAAGATTGTCTCTTTGCAAATAAATAGAATCATCCTTAGACCTAATTAACTCCTATTCCTTTTGCTCGATCCACATCCTTCGTTCCTCACTCTTTGATGAAATCCTGCTGATTTGATCAGTTAGGTTAGAATTTGTGACACGGGTTTGGGTGAGACTGCTACTTATGCTCGAGAATTTTGACTTTAAGTTATTTAATTCCTTTTCATAATTAGTAACAGGTATTTTTAGAGAAGCAAGAATATTTTGTACCTTTTTTATCAACTCATCACATTCGTTGATCTGTGCACTGACAGGTTTGGCAGCAAAACACCTATCCTCTCGCTCCCTCTCGTCTTCAACTCCCCCATCAGTTATATATCCTCTTATTTGAGACACACCTTCGGTCACCACAGAGCACCTTCCTGTTGCATGTTCTTCTTTTGCCAGCATAGGCTTTCTATGAGTGGGCTTTCTGACTTCATCATCCTCAAAATCTGTGGACCAGACCTCCACACCACAAAATTCATCACTTTTGTTTGTATCCTGCACAATTAAAGCATTCATGGTAGTATTGTTAGCAACAAACTTTCTTTTCTTGATTTCATCTAGTCTTCTCAGGAGGCTCGCCTCCTCATCTTCTTCACTTGTCTTCTCTTCTTTCTTCCTCAGCATACAATCCTTAGCAAAATGATTCTTGCCTCCACAGTAATGGCAGTCGAATCCTTAGTCTCCTCCAACTTTCACTTCTTTCTTTGAATCTTCAGACTTTGACCCCATCTTCGGTTCCTCCTTGATCTTTTCGGCGTTGTAACTACCCTTCCAGTTTCGGTTCTTGTTGGCTGTGAATTTCTTCTTAATGAATTTTCTGGGATTGGACACCATCATGGCATATTCTTCACCGGTTAGATCATAATTGGCAAGATCCAATTCCTCTTCTTCTTCAATCGAACTCTTTCCTTTAGAGACAAGAGCTAAAGAACCTTGATTGGAAACCACCTTCGTTTCCTTAGACAGTGCACTCTCATGGGATTTCAAAATACCCACTAGTTTTTCCAGAGAATATGACTTGAATTGTTCATGAGCTTTAACTATTGACACAACAGCCATCCATTCGGGTCTTAGACCATTCATGAAAGTAACTCTTTGCTCGATAACCTTCCTTTCAATCTCATGCTTTATCATCTTACTCAAAAGATGATTGAAGCGATCAAAGGTTTGAACAAGCTTCTCTTCAGGCTTCTGTTTAAAGTCTCCAAATTCAGACGGCAGGAGAGTTTGAATAGAATGTTCCAAATCTTCGTCAGTGGAAAACAATTCTTTTAATCTGTCCCAGATCTCTTTAGCCGTGGCACATGAGCTTACCAATCGAAATGTATCTGACTGCAATGCAAACCTTATCATCCTCAAGGCTTTGATGTTGCATTGAAACTTTTCTTTTTCATCTTGAGGAAGATATTTGACATCGTTAACAAGCTGATTGTACTCTTTCTGTGTTTTGACAATCTTAGAAGTGCTTGAGTGAGCGAATGGGCCTACAGTAATCGCTTCCCATATTAAGTATCCATTATCCTCCAATCCAATCATGTAATCTTCAAAGTGATGCGTCCAAACTTCATAGTCTAGTGTATACAAGATTGGTATTCTTGTTGTAGACCCTATGCTGCTGGAGATATTGATCGGATTGGTTTGTGAATCATCCATGGACATTGTAAAGATTTTTTATCGATAATTTGTAAAAGACCAGACTTGTAATATATCGTTAGGGTTAGATCAACAATTAATAAGATACGTCAATATAGAGTGACGGCTCAATTAATATCAATCAATGCGGAATTAAAAACCCTAATAACTTCTTCGACATAAGAGATGTGTATGAATTACACAGTCTCCTGCTCTGATACCAATTGATGAGAATTAAACTATAGATCGATTAGATCTTTCACAGGTATGATTATGGAAATCAAACAATTCAAAAGTAGTAAGAGAATGAACACAGAATAGAATCAAATGTATGCTTATGATTCAAAATAAAGTCATGCCTCACCAGAGCTCGATGAAGAACTTCTGCTGTAGAGGCGAGCTAAGGTTTACAAAAGCTCAGAGACAATAAACAATAAAAGCGATAACTACTAAGTTTGCATGCATGCAGGTTATATACTAAACCCTAATACAGAAACATGCACGGTTGGACAGGCCCAATACCGACAATCAAAATTGGGCTAAGGACCGAGCCCATGACGCAATCTAATAGACCCAACACACCTTTCACTGCATAAGATCCATTGAAGTTACTGATTAATAATAAACCATCAACAACTACCTAAAGATCCTTTATTTGAAGATCCTTAGCAAATTGTAGTCCCATGATGAGTGCTTCATATTCTGCCTCATTGTTGGTTGTGTTGAATTCGCAACTAATTGTCTGGGGTTGGATGTCCCCTTGTGGCGATTTTAGTATGATCCCTAGCCCATTTGCTTTTTGGTTTGAAGCTCTGTTCGTGAATAGTTTCCACTTTCCTAAGTGTTCATCTTCTAGGAGTTGTTTTGCTTCCATGTCTACTTCCTTTTGTAGGTCATCACTATAGTCAACCACAACGTTTGTTAATGCTTGTGACTTTATGGTGGATCTTGTCTCATATTTGATGTCAAACGTGCTTAACTTCACTGAATATTTTTCTATCCTTCCTGAAATCTCTGGTTTTCTCATCACATTCTTAATAGGATAATTATTTTTCACGTGTATTGTATGTGTCTCAAAGTTATGTCTTAACTTAGTAGAAGCAGTTACTAATGCAGAAATTAATTTTTCAAAATGAGAATACCTGGTCTCAGGATCCATAAGACAGCGCTTGCCGCATTTATGGATACCAAGAGGTAGAGGAGAAGTGGTTCTCCATTTATAGGCTTCACCACTAGTGGTGCGGAACTTTAGTATCTTTTTAGTTCCTGAAAAACTTCTTTGTGTACTTCGATCCATTCAAACTTCTTATTTTTCTTTATGATATCATAGAAGGGCTTACACCTTTTTGAGGATCTTGAAATAAACTTGTTGAGTGTTGCTCCTCTTCCGTTTAGCCTTTGGATGTGTTTTGTTGAAGACGAAGATTTCAGCTTGATGATTGCTTCAATCTGCTCCGGGCTTGCTTGTATTCCTCTCTTGGTTACCATATACCCAAGGAACTTGCCCAACTTTATCCCAAAGTGGCATTTGAGTGGATTCAACTTCATGTTGTATTCGTCTAGAATGTTGAAGGATTCTTTGAGATCCCTGAGATGATCTTCAACTTTCATTGACTTCACCACCATGTCGTTAATATAGACCTCCATGGTGTCCCCCAGCTCGTTTTTAAACATCCGATTCACCAATCTTTGAAATGTTGCACCTGCATTTTTAAGAACAAAAGACATTACAGTGTAACAATATATACCTGTTGGTGTTATAAATGTTGTATCTTCTTGATCGGATCGTTCCATATGGATTCGTTGGAATCCTGCTGAAGCATCCATAAAGGTCAAGAGTTCATGGCCAACAGTTGCATCTATCATAGAGTAAATGTGTATTAGAAGGAAAGGTTCCTTAGGACAAGCCTTGTTAAGATCCGTGTAGTCTACATATACTCGCCATTTGTCGTTCTTCTTCTGTACGATAGCTACATTAGTTAGCCATCTTGGGAACATCACTTCCTTGATCATCCCTGTCTTGAGGAACTTTTCCACTTCTTCTTAGATGATCTGATTCCTTATGGGTGTAAACTTCATTCTATTTTGGTGGATTTGTATGAAAGAATGATCAATATGAAGTTTGTGAGTGATAATACTCTTGTCTATATCTGTAATATCTTCGTGTTTCCATGTGAATGTCTTGCTTCTGGTTTGAAGGAAGTTTAACAAGTCTTGCTCGATTTGCTTAGGTATTGAGGATCCTATAAGGACTTTGGCTTCAGGATCCTTGATGCTCAGGGGCACTTCCTTCACATCTTGCTCCTTTGTTTCTAGATCATGTCGTGCCCCCTGCCTTAATTTCTATTCTTGTTGGGTTTGGTCTTAGGCTTCATAGAGGTTTTATAACATTCCTTTGATTCTTGTTGATCTCCCACGATCTTCACTATTCCCCATGGGGTAGATATCCTTGCACACTGATGATATGTTAATGGAACCGTTTTAATCTCGTAGATCCATGGTCTACCTAATATCACATTATAAGAAGATAAAAAGTGTCAATAACACAAAAAAAATTTATGGAGTTGACCCCTCTATGTATACTGGTAGCTTTATTTCCCCAACAGTGTGTTTCGTTTCTCCGCTAAATCCTATGAAGACCGAGGATCTCTTGATCGTCTCT
This sequence comes from Lactuca serriola, assembly GCF_051521515.1. Classification (NCBI taxonomy): domain Eukaryota; kingdom Viridiplantae; phylum Streptophyta; class Magnoliopsida; order Asterales; family Asteraceae; genus Lactuca; species Lactuca serriola. Next base: position 108,480,215 of record NC_136410.1, read on the forward strand.
AATTCCGAGATGTTCATCCTTTTTAGTACGTCCAAGAGTACGACATTGACTGAGGATCCTACATCAACAAGGATCCTTTTGACGAAGTGGTTGGCGATGTATAGTGTTATCACGAGTCCGTCATGGTAACGATCCTGGATCCCTTCCTGTTTGTCTTGTCAAACATGATTTCCCTTTCATTGCTAACCAAGGTATTCTTCTGTGGTCTGTCCTCTTTTTCTGTTTTAGAGACCTTGGCATTTCTTTTAGCTTGAGAGTAAGAAGTACCACAAATGTTAGATCCTCCTGAGATAAAGTTAATTATTTTTGCATTTGAGGGTAGAGATCCTCATTTCTCCGGGATCTTGTGACCATCCAGTTGTTCTCCTTACACTTTTCTCTTTTTCTTCCAGGGAACTCTTTGAGATGCCCTTTGCTAAGAAGGCAACTGATCTCCTTCCTTAGGCTATACAATCCTCCGTCATCTGACCGAAATCTTCATGGTAAGCACACCATTTGGACTTGTCTTTCCAACTGGCGGACTTGTGATCCTTCTTTGGCCACCTTGCTTAAACTCGTAGATCTTACATAGCATGGATTAAAACTGAAACATCCATAGAACACCAATAGTCATTGATCTTAGGAAGTTCCTCTTCCTCTCCTTCATTTTCAAGGGCATTAAGTCTGTGATGATCGGGTTTGGAATAGGGCTTCGATTTGTAGGATCTTGGGGTCGAGGATTCGGCCTTCCTATTGGGATTCTCATATTAACTAGAAGGGTTGTTTATCTTCTTCAAGCCTTATGAACCTCAATGTCCAGCACCTAACTTCGTCCAATCTTTTGCATGGCGTCATCACAAGATCTTCATAAAAGGGTAAATCCTTCCTTAGACTCGTCTTGAAGGCCTCTACATCAGTCACCATGTCAATGTTGGGGATGCGTAGATCTTCCATGCCAAACCTGTTTACAAGATCCCTAAGTCATTTCTTAGGATCTTGAACCACCCGATAAAGATCATTAGTGATCTTCTCAAAGGTTCTGCCGCAAGAAAACTGGTTATTGAAATTATTGAATAAGTGTGCAAATGAAGTAATAGAATAAGGAAGAACATTTAACAGCCATTTAAGAGCTAATCCCGTGAGGGTAGAACCAAAACCTTTGCATAGGGAAGCTTCCCTCAAGTGCACTGAGATGGAAATGATCTCCATCCTCTCTTGGTATTATGCCACATGCTCTTCAGGATTCGTAGTTCCATCATAAGGCTTTATGCTACAAGTCTAGAAGCATTTGGGAACTTCGGTTTCAGCTATCGTAGGAGAAAATATCGAGATCTTGTGACTTGTTGGAGATGCTTCTAGTATGGGTTGAACTACTCCGAGTACGCTTAAGATCATATGTCCCAACTGCTGAAGTTCCCTAGCCATATTCGGACCTATTCATGCATCAAAATTTTGTAGATTTAGTATTGATAGTATAGCTTTTTAAGAAGTTACTATGATCGAGCTTTCTAGGAGTATTGAAAGGCTCATTGAGATTATTGATCATAGATGCTCGATTGTTCATAGTTGTCCCCCAGGGTGACACACAAGTAGCAGTAGTCGTTTTCTCCTTATGATTTCCTGAGGATCCTGCATTGTCGAAGTTCAGGATCCTTGGTTGTAGAACTGTGGGCATCATTTCCTGGGATCTTTGAAATTCCTCCTTCATCCTCTGTACTTCTCTAAGTAGTGTTCTATTCTCGTCTTGTTGTTGGGTCATTTGTTGCGTCATTTTCCTCATCGTAACGAAGAGTTCTGCACTAGTGAGCGGAGCAATCGGATCCTGGAGTCCTGAAGAACCCAAACATCCTTGATTAGTGACCATAGGGGTGTTTTTCATGGAAGTTTCAGGCGCTTTCCTCTAACTAGGGGGTCCACTAAGAGGAGGTGGTAGGTTTTTGGTTGGAATGGAAGGAATGGAGGATGAAGAAAAGATCGGTTGTGTAGACATTCTTATAAGTTCTAACTTAACACTATATTTCACTAGCTTTGTGTCATACCCTTCAATAAGCATATCAAAGACAAGTTCCAACTTCTTGAAGCAACTAAAATTTATGCTTATATAGCTAGTCCTTTTATTCTTGCAACTGTAAATGCAATTTTTCGAAAGAACTATTAAGAAATAAATTTTCAACCTCCTTTACTTGCAGTACTAAACAAATCACTTAGAATGATGATAATAATGAGTTCCAGTCATCAAATATCAAGGTTTCTACATTGAATTCAGTATATAATATTATATTATATGGGAATTGGGTATCTCAACATGAAATATTTAAGGTGGACTTTAAACTCATCCCTACAGCCTCCTTGTGCACAAGATCTCTTTCTAATTCTTTGGTTAATTGATTGGTTATATTCAACTTTTTCCTTACAAACTCTACATATATCACACCAATCATGATAACCTCACACATCATGCTAAGTATAACACCTAAATGTCTAGACTTCCCATTGTGCAATTAACTATAAACCTTAGCCAGGGTTGCAACACTATCACAAACTCTACAGCTCGACCCCAACCAGGGGCTCTTCCCTTTGGACCCCGTCAGGGGCTGCTGCCCCTCGAACCCGACTTCTAGGGGTGCTTCCCCGCACCCCCATTCATTTAGGGGGTTCGCCCCTAAATGACAGTCAACTTTGTATCTCGAATAAAATCAAACAAGTGTGCACTATGTATCTTCCATGATTGCTTAATGTTTATAAAGATTTCTTTTGGTCTACAAATTAATTTGATTATACTTGAATAATATTAGAGAAAACAAATCACCAACAGAGGACATATTTGAAAATTTTCTGATCAGAAAGGATTTTCAATGTTAATTAATAAAATTTATTTATTCCTTTTAACTTTCTTTGATGGAAAAGTTTGTATTTGAATATATTTCATGTGTTGGTTTTTTCTAATTTCTTCGTTTTGTATTCAATGCATTGGAGTGATTATTCCAGTTATTAAAATATAGGCACATTATAATAGATGTTTGGTGTATGCAAATTTTCTTTCTTTTTAAAGAAACTGATGTTTGTAGATGGTAAAATAATCGAGATGAAACTCATTTTTGTTTCCTAACATATATTAATCTAACGCAAGGATATCATTTGTTTCATTAGTTATTTTGTTTATTTTTTATTCTATTCTTAAGACTTCTAAATTCTAAGATTTCTAACATATGATGTGAGTTTTCAACCTTTTTCCCTTTTCTATTACACCTTGCATATTTTTATTTAATCATTCATAGTTTATTATTGATTTCTTGTCGTGGGAAGCAAACAAGTGAAGATCCAACTTTGTTAATAATGGTTGTTGCGCTGTTTATTGTTTGACTGTAAAATTAAAAATGGATGATGCAAGATGTGAAAAATCGTTCATGATATGTTGTAGTTTTCATTCCGGAACAAACATAGAGGACCCTATGTTAAATTTTTTTCTTATTTTTAGAATACCGGTTGTTTATATTAGAAGATACATCTTGTTCAAATTAGATGATACTTTGATCCGTTTTGAATATAATTTGTTCACTTCCGAATTTTTTGTATCTAAATTAAAATATTTAATCATTCATGGTTTATTATTGATTTAGCATGCAAGTGAATAACCAACTTTGATAATAATCGTTGTTACACTCTGAATCTATAATAATTTAGTCTTTTGTATTCACAATGTGAATCCGACTTAATATTTCAAATTTTTAGTGATTTAGAAATTAAGATAATGAAATTTACATATGAATAGAACTATATTTCCTTGTAATTTTATAATATTTTAATGTATTGATTACTTATAAATTAGTTTTTTAAAATTTACATGTGAATTTATTCACATTATGAATCTGAACTGCATAAGTTTAGTATACAATTTCACAATGTGAATCTAACATACTATTATTCACACTTTGAATCTAAACTAAATATAATTCAATTTTCAGCATTCATAATGTGAAATTAAACTAAAATTTTTTTGAAAAGAAAATACTTTTTTTTACATCAATATGAATGTCAATTTAAAGTGTACAAAAAATTATGAATTTTGGTATATTTATTTTCCTTTTTCGATAAAAATAAACATAGTTATTAAAAAAAACAAAAAGAAGTGGTTTTTTTAGAAAATTAGTTTTGAAAAATTCTCAAGTGAATTAATTCACACTTTGAATCTGAACTGTATATAATTCAGCTTTCAAGATTCACAATGTGAATCTGACTAACTATTATTCACACTTTGAATCTGAACTGTATATAATTCAGTTTTAAGTATTCACAGCATGAATTTGAGCTAAACTTTTGATTATTTCTTTTTTTTTTAATCAATATTAATGTATATTTAAAGAGTAACAAAAAATATGAATTTTGATAAATTTAATAAACTTTTTCGACAAAAAACAAACGTAGCTTTTCAAAAAACTAAAAAAATACGAAATGGTTTTTTTTTAAAGTTAGTTTTTTTATAAGTCAATATAGATCACTATTTAACGTGTATGATGAATCTTGAAAAGTATTATAATCAGTTTTTTTTCCTAATAAAAAACATAGCCTAAAAAAATAAAACTAAAAAAATGAAATGAGTTTTTTTGATATAATCCGGTTTATGCACGTCTATACAAATCCACAACCATTATTTGGTCGCCGAGCGCTTTATATTACAACGTTTTTTATTAATTTATTGGTTAATTGATTAAGTATGGTTCTTTATTGAACTTTCTTTCTCTCTCTCTCTCTCTCTCTCTCTCTCTCTCTCTCTCTCTCTCTCTAGATCTTGGTGGTTTGGATCATTCTAATAGATAAAGTTGGAAACTTTACCCATTATGGAGCTATTAGGATCCATAAAAATGTTATCTTCGTCCTTCTATTCCTTCCATGCAAGTTACATGATGTCTTAATGGATCAATAACTTAAGGTGTTGGCTTTTGGACCTTTTCTAGACATGGAACGTTATAAATGTGGAAATTTTATAACTTAGAATGATGTTGTGGGACTAGATCTGAGTGTTTGATGAAATAACATAGGAGAATAAGCACTTAATGGACAATTGCGATCTGACTGCGTACGTTAGGCGTACCTTTGAGTACATTGCATGTACTCATATAGGTCTTGATTTTGGATGGTGAGTACACCATGCGTACGAGCTGAGTACGCTTGGTGTACTCAGCCTGAAGTTTGACTTTCGTTGACCATTGACTTTTGACCAAGTTTGACTATGGGTCAAACTTGATGATTTTGTGCTATTAATTAAGATTTTATCTGGATCCGGTGTAAATGGATTCATAGGTGCAAGCAGTGCATCAAAGCGATTGTATCGTAGTGTTTTAGCGGTCTTCGATTCAGGTGAGTCTTTTCACTATGCTTATGGGTTGAATGCACCAATTCCAGCTCACTAAATTATGTATGTAGGATTCTTGTTATCCTTGTGACTCGTGTTTGCTTGCATGTGTAGTAGTATGTACATGCTGACCAGCCGTGTCTTATTGTTGTTACTATGATATGTGATACTGTGTGTGCTAATACTTCGAGTTGTCTCCAGGGTTGTTAATAACTCACAAGGTTTCTGTTTACCCACTGAGACTTCATGTAGTGTCACGGTTGTTGATTACCCATAGTTGTGTATTTGTTTTGTGTTGTGTGTGGTATTTTGGGGAACTCACTAAGCTTTGTGCTTATGATTTGTGGTTTATACATTTTCAAGTTTTCTTATATTAAAGGAGGGGTACGGCTCGATTGCATCACATCAATGGGAGACTTGGGCACGTGAGAACTTTTTACGATGCTCTGATAAATGTTTTAACATTAAATGGTCCTATTTAGGATTTTGTACTTGTGATTTGAATAAACACTTAAATTTTTAATTGAAAATTTTGGGTTAAAATTTCAGGCCTTACAAGTTGGTATCAGAGCCTTGGTTTGAAGATTTAGGCATACTCTCGAGTGAGACTGAACTAAAACTGAGGAATTGGTAAAATTTTTATAAATGAAAATGATTTTCTAAAAAATAAAGGAACATCGTCTCTAACAATCCCATCTCCGTCTACCAAAATGATCGGAAATGTTTCAATAAAGGTAGGCATACGACGTACAAAAAGTTCACGCCCTTCTTTATCTCTAAAAATAGGATGTCCTAACCATCCAACCGCTATTCCATCCCCGTTATCCATTGAGCCCGCCCTGAATAATCCCCCTTTTGCCGGATTATTTCCGATGTAATCATAAAAGGCTAATTTTTCAGGAATTTTAGACCAAGCTTCTGATAAACTTTGATTTTCGGCTAACCCAGCACTAACTCTTCTATATATTTCTTGTTGGAAGTACCCTTGATCCCATTGATAACGAGTAGGCCCAAATAATTCGATGGGGGTAGTCGCTGAACCATTTAAAATAAAAGAGGTACATTGCGAGAAATCAGCCGAACTCAAGTAAATATTTCCCATAATACTCGTACCTTTTTTATGATTAATGTCTGATCTGAGTATATGAGAATTGCATGCTAGACTAGGGCTAAGGATCTGCTTTGCGTTGCATGGTAGGATGTCTAATTAGGAAAGATGTCATATGCCTGTTGTGTAAGCTTTTAGTGATGCATGCTAGTGACTAGAGATCTTAAGGAGCTTCGGAGGTAGGACTACATGTTTATGTAATGCTTTTACTTCTAGATGCTCGAATGTTGCTTGCTTTTTGCTTTGTAGGACTCATATTGATGTAAGTTAGCTATCTCATGGATATGTTAAGTTACATGAAGTGAGGGTTAAGTAATCATAGAGTGGTTGAGATGGCCTTATTGCGCAGCTCTCGTTTGAGTCTAACCATTGTTGGGTTGGGTCTTTTAGTCAAAGGATTATCTAAGTTTTATTGTATGTAATTATATTTGTGAAGTAGTTAACTGAAATTAGTAGAGGTTCTTCAGTAGCTGATGATAAGGTGAGGTTATAATCGTAGGAGAACCTGAGAAGCACTTTAATGCGAGTGGTGCGTTGTTTAGCATATTTTAGAGGGTGTCATTATGAAGAAGTAACTTAGAGGATTCGGGATGATTCTAACGAAAGTACGGATAGGTGTGGAAGGTAGTATTGATCTCATACTACTGGAAGCATAGGATCCATACTCGAATTAAGGAAAGTCCCAAAAATTCTAAGGAGATGGTTGAAGGTAGGAACATGGTTTGGCACCATGAATCCATTGTGGAATTTTAGGTATAGTCAGATTTTCGGTTATGGTTGTTTGGGAAGAAGATAGGTCTGTTGATTGTTTGGGCCATAGTGGCCATGTTAGTTGGGGTTGAGTGGTGCAGACCTATGTGAGTAGTTAATTTCGAGGTCTTGGGGGCCATACTTAAGGTAGTGTCAGTCTGAGTCGTGGGACTCAAGGAGGGAGCGGTTGGGATGAGCGGCTTAAGAATTACAGTCTTGAGGTTGAGTGATCGGCCGACGGCTTATGATGTCATTTTCTTTGAAGATGATTATGTTCTTCCACTTTTCTATGTTGGGAGTGAGAGAGAGAGCAAGCGTATAATTGTAAATATCAGAGCCAGTGGGGGAAACCGGATGGTTGTGGTATCCGCGACAAAGGTGGAAATGCACGAGGGGATTCTTTTAGTTTGATCGCCTCGAGAAAATTTCATATGTGGAAAGAGAGTCATTATTGTGGACACCTTACAAGATGACAACCATGGGTATGCCTTTCTTGAGTTCAATTAGAGCATGTTCTTGCAGGCTGTATCAGGTGATCAAGAGAAGTGAATCGGCAACAACAAATTTCGTTGTCTATGTTGTATCTCGACTATGAGGATGATGCCTCATATTTTTATGATTGATTTTCGTAATGGAGTGAAGATCAGGGATGCAGAGGCGAAGTGCGTGGTAGTCTAATTGTTCTTTGATGGAGAATCAGTACTATGAAATGGCTATCATAGTTACTTCTTATGCATTTGCATGGGATTCTTGGTGACAGAGGTGGTTATGATTGGGAAGTTTCCGAGGTCTCCATCTGAGATTCATAATGTATTTGAGCTGCTGGGTCTTTATTTGGAAGATCATCTTGTGTTTTATACATTCCACGAGTTAGGAAGAGTATGTATCTGGCTGAGTAGGTTTGAAGTGTAGTTATTAGCAATGTCAATTGGTGATAGTTTGAACCTATGTGGGGGAGAACTAGGTATGCTACATGGAAGATCAATGATCTATTCGAGTTCATTGTTCCAAATGAATGGTTTCACTGATCGGTGGTTTGTGTATCCAAGACTCTGGGTAGAGACGAGGGTCCAGAGGAAGTTCCCATTAGATATATGTGCTCCGAAATTCATGAGTTGTCTTCGAGATAGGATTTTGTTGGTCAAAGAGCACATTGTAGCTAGTGGTTCCTTTTCGGAAGGCCAATAAACTATTTAAGAGGTGGTTAGGTCTCTCAAGTTGAGCATCGGTTGTTAAAGAATTTGTCAACTCGATGTATAAATTGCTACCTATAGTCTAATATAAGTAGTGGTTGATCTAACACTCAAATTCAGGATTGGGTATATGTAGTTCTACATGAGTTTAGTTTAGTGGAAAACATTGGATCATTCGGTTATTGTTAGTGCATTATCGATCATTGGTTGTTCTTGTTAATTGTCTACAGTTGGGATGCTTCGAAGGTGTCAAGCTGTATAAGTTGGAGGTTAGTGGACATGAAAACACATCGTCATGTTCTATTTATGGTATATCATGGCTTCTGGCTTCGTTTACCCTGAATTGTTGGATTATGGAATTAGGTTCTATAGCAGACTTGGGTTTGATTTGGTAGTAAGCAGAGCATTGAAGTGATTATCTGCTGCTCCAATTGGGGGTCTACTGGTTCTTTGTCTTTAGTTAGGATTGCACAAGGATGTGGAACTGTATCCAGGGAAGGTACTTTTGGATACAAAAATATTTCGTCAAGAATAGTAAAGTGTTTCATCTAGATTGGGGTGTGGGCACCTGATATTGTTTGGTCATGGGATCTTAGTTCAACAATATCAATATGATATTGGTTCGATAAGGAGATCATGGGATGGCTCGGTAACCCAATGATTATGAGATTATCAGAATGTAGATGAATCCAAGTGAGGGATGCCACGTGGGACCGTTAGGTATATTTCCATGTGCAAGCTATTTTAGAATTTGTACCCATATCAAGGATTTGGATCGGTATATCTGGAGGGAGCGCTAGGGTTCCTTGAGGTCGGGAAGAATTGAAGATAGGTTAGGTTGTGAGTATAGGGAAAGATATCGTTGGGTCAGCGGGAATTTGACCAGCTAACAAGGTGGTTCATATAAGATATTGTTTGATAAATGATTAATTGGGAAGGCCAATCATCATGGTATCATCCTAAGTCAACTAGAGATCTAATTCTGGTTGCGAGAGGGTTCATGATTTAGCAAGTCATAGGGTTCTTTAGTCAATGGTGAGCATTGAATAAAATGATATGGATTCATGGCTAGGTTCAGGTCGAGGGCTGTGTTAGGAGCTATTTGTGTGTTCTTGTCTGATGAAGGCTTTCGGGTATGAAGCATGACCCAAACACCTTATAGATTCTGGTAGGACAAGGTTTTGACTGACATTGTCTTCGGTTAGTATGCGGTTGTGGAAGTGATGTAATATTGCGGAGCAGCCGTAGCATTCACCAAGTTAGTATGCGGTTGTGAGAGTGATGTAAGAGTGCGTAACAGTCATAGCATTCACCATGTTAGTATGTGGTTGTGGAAGTGATGTAAGATTGCAGAGCAGCCGTATCATTCAGCAGGTTAATGTGTGGTTGTGTGAGTCATGTAAGACTGCGGAGCAGCCGTAACATATACTAGGATATGATGCAGTTGTCGAAGTATTGTGACAGTGGGCTGGCCGTAGAATTTACTAGGTTGGCAGGTAGTGATAAAAGTGTTGTAAGACTACAGGGTGACCAACAACATTCACCTAGTCCATGAGAAGTTGTGAGAGTATGGTGAATCTACAATTTGGGTCTTAGTTTCCTCTTGGTGGGATTAGACCATGGTAGGATGGGTAGTGAGACCGCGGGAAGGACACAGCATTCATGGAATCAAGGAAAGTTGTGGGCCATATGGGGCCAGTTGTGATGTAAGACTACAACTAGGTGTACATCATTCGTTTAGAGCAAAGTAACTTACATTACATCAGTGTGATGGCTTGTTATGATATCCCTGGTTAGGGCAGGAGGGTTGTTGAAGCCTTATATAGAAGCAGGTTGGGGTAGCTTTTCCATACATACTATTAGATAAAGTCTCAGTGAGCGGTTTCAGTGCAGTCATTTGAAAGGTTGTCGGTTTCAGTGAGCGGTCGGAATACGACGCTTCAGATAATTGGTAGATTAGCTCGGAGATCAAAAGATCTTGGATAGATAAAAAATGCGAATGTAAGACAGCAGGATAATTTTGGGTCTTAAGGATTTCGTTCGGATTAGATTGTGAACTGAATTACTGGTTGAGATTTAGAATGGTTGTATATGCTGGGAAGCCAGATAAGGTATTAGATTCCTGGTTTTGAGCTGAGTAGTGATGGTTGCCCTTTATTGGTTAAGGTAGGGGGAGTAAGGATTCGTTCATCGTCAGTATGTGGGTTCTGATAAGGATGGGTTAGGTTATTGGAAGGCCATTGTATGTTAGGGTCGACTTTTATCATGGATCTGGAAGATATGGTCAGATCGTCTAATTGACTGGAAAGTAGCAAAGAGTGATTTCTAGGACTAAATCTAATTTAATTGGGTAAGAGTTGTAACACCCTATTTTGAGTCATTTCATAATTCGGGGGCATGACCTGAAGATCAAGTATCATAAGGCTTCATGGATTGGGAAAGAGAGGTTTAGACCCACTTGGATGGGGTAATGTAGATTATGTGATCCAAGAGTTCAGTTTGTGCTTTGGAGCTAAAGGGTAAACGGAAAAAATGGTGTTTCAGACTTCTTTTATGAATTAAGGATTTTAATTCGATGTGTTTGATGTCAAAATTAATTAGAGAGAGATCTAGAGCGCCTCAATACCTTTCCGTAGATATAAAGATCTTTGAAATCGGAGTTGAAACGAAGAAGTTACGATCGTTAGAAGTAAGGACAATTTTGGGTTAACTCGTGTACGTTGGGCATACGGGGAAGTATGGTGGGCATACTAGGGCATCCCTAAGTGCGTTGGGCATACCAAGAGTACGCCGGACATACGTGATCAATGCACAAACCCTATTTTCGTGGTTTGAGCCCTATTTAAGCCCCTTAACTTCCCAAAACCCATTCCATTCTCAGCCTCCACCTCTCCAACACTCTACCATGAAAACCCTAACCCTATTTTGAGCTTTTTTAGAAAAAGCATGTGATCTTGAGTGCTTTGGAGTGTTCGTGTAACGCCCCGATTTAAGAATTTCTTTGGTTTTAAGTCATACTCGACGAGTTGGTTGCCCTACTCGTCGAGTAGTAGCGAGGTGGGATCGCATGTTTAGTGACCTACTCGTCGAGTAGTAGCGAGGTGGGATCGCATGTTTAGTGACCTACTCGCCGAGTCCATTAAGGGACTCGATGAGTAGGAGCTGGCAGATGAAACCCTAAATACCGGGGTTATGCACTCTATTTAAGGAAGCATAAGCCTCACTTGGCCTCTTTGCAGTCCTTGAGAGCTCATAGAACCCTAATTCGTGTGGTGCTTCATTCTTGTGTGTTGTAAGCTTGGAAATAAGGTTTTTGGAGAGGAAGAACTTGGAGAGCAAGAGGATAGGAGAAACGAAGGTGTGGGAATCCGAGATCTAGGTCTGTTAGCTTCCATTGAAGGTATGAAGTCTTCATCTTTACCTCTTTTCCCTTTAGACCTCATATGGTGGAGATCTAGGATTTTTATGGTTTGAATGAGGTGATATTGTGAGATATGAGCTAGATCTGATGTTGTAACTTCAGATATGGACCCTTCTTAAGTCCTAGAGTGATAAAGTTTCTGGTTTGGACGTGAATGAAACCATCCTTGGGTAAGAAACCCCATTATGGGCTTGGATTGGACATTTAGAGCCATTATAGGTATGCATGCACGTAAAGTTCGCAACTTTATGTGAAAAGTATACCTTAGAAGCTTGGATCTATAGTTTGGATCTGCGGCATGACCTAAATGAGTCTGTACGGAAAAAGGACTGAAGGGACTCGGTGAGTCGCATGGTCGACTCGGCGAGTCATATGAAGATAGGCTTGAACTCGACGAGTTGGAAGAACAACTCGGCGAGTCCGTTGAATATTGCCATAGAGTCGACGAGTTGTATGAACAGCTCGACGAGTCGGATGAGGTTTCCCTGACTTATGTATGCGTGTGTAACCGTCGAGTTGGAAGAAGGAAGCCCGACGAGTGGCCTTGGAGTTTGATCGTAAACCGAAGGAACTCAACGAGTCATTCCGTTGACTCGGCGAGTGGACAAGTACTCCAAGGAACTCGGCGAGTAGCCAAGGGTACTCGGCGAGTATGGTCAACATGGATTGTTGACCTTGACTAAGGACTTCGACTTTGACTAGTGGATGACTAGTTTGTTTATGTAGTACCTTGTAAGGTTAAGGACTTATGGGTATATTCGTATTATGGTAATAGGTGGTGGGGTCTTCGACAAGTGATCCGAGAGTTGGAGTCTATATATCGAGTCGATATCTGCGAGGTGAGTTATCCTCACTATATCGATAGGGTCTACGACACCAAGTTCGGCCCTTTAGTTGTTATTTTTATGGTATGCTACATGTGGTTATGATCTGTTAGATCGGAATCATGATAGACAGTATGTTATGCTTATGATTTGTATGGATTGATATGTTAGTGACCAGCTAGGTCGGTGCTCTTATTACTTGAGATTTCTATGATTCACGATCAGTGAGATAGACATGTATGATGTTTGTATATGCCAATATATGATAGTTATGCGCACATGGTTATTTGCTTGTTGGTTGGGTTGAGGCGGTCCTACTTTGTGCTGAAGGTCAACATACCCTATGAGCAGTCCGGGGAGACTGTAGGCCTACGTGGTGGACCAGTCATGTCGAAGGCTTAGGATAGGATAATATAGACTGTAGGCTGTGCAGGGCAGTCCAGTCAGGCCGATGGCCTAGTATGCATGTTATTGATTGTTTGTTACTGACATGGTTTTATTAGTGTGGTATTGGTATTTTGGGGGTAGCTCACGAAGCTCTCGGGCTTACAGTTTTCAGTTTATTGTTTCAGGTACTTCAGGAGATCATGGCAAGGCGAAGGCGTGACCATACCGCTCCTCATACTTTTAATCTAGTTATTGGGACACTCTGATGATTAATGATTTGAAAACATTTTGTAAACAAATACTACTTGGTTTTTATTTATGATTGGAAAAGTTCAAATTTGGCGTAAATTTTTGGATGTTACAAGTTGGTATTAGAGCCTTGGTTTGAGTGAATTGGAGGAGCACTCGTGTGAATCCAGTCTCATAATAAATACTAAAATGGTTTTGAAAATAAAGGATGGAGGATGCAGAGGGTACGATCAGCCGAAGCCTGTAAGTAAACCCCAAAATACCATACAGTTATTGATATTCTGATTTGGTAAAACAACATGCTAGTGCTAGGCTAGGGACCTTCAAGAATCGCATGATAGACTTGCCTGATTATGTGATGCCTACTAGCCTAGGCTTTCTTGTATATGGAATTGACATCATTATTGTAGTTGTTAGTGTATGCATCACGGCTGTGCGTAATCAAGATCTTATAGCCTGGGAATGTTTGATTTAGTCTACAGATAGGATCGGATATTCGAAAGTCTATTGGGTCCAGTGTTATGTTCGACTAGCATGGACTAGCACTGCAGGGGTTGATGGAAGTTTCATGGATGTGTGAGTTATGAGGAGTAGTGAGATCAATTGCGAGATAGGTGATGTTCCCCTTGGAGTGAAGATTGAGCGCATATTATGTTGATGATAGTGTTCGGGTGTTGTGGTGATACTTGAGACAAATATGGGTAGGTGTGGAAGGTTGTATCGACCCGTACTACTGAAAGCACAGGACCCATATGCGTAGAAAGGAAGTCACAACCCCTAGTGTTTGTGGGTTTTGGCCTCCCAATATTATGTTGTTTATCTGATGTCTTGAGTTTATTCTTTTCAGTATGGTGGTGACGAGACGTTTTACTACTGGGTCCAGATCAGGGTCGGGATCCGGATCACCGTCAGGATCGGGAGACGGAGGGTCAAAGGTGTCGGTAGCACCTGAGCCCGTGGTACAGATAGGGACATAGGAGTTGGATGCCAGGATCTGGGAGATTCTGCACGACGAGGTTACTGCGGCGTTCCGAGCGCAACTGCCAGAGATGTTTGGGCCGATTAAGACCGCCATGGTTGAGTACTTTGATGAGCGATATGCAGCTCTAGTAGAGACAGTCGCCGCTGCAGCCACATCGGTTGTAACCGCGACAGGGTTGGAGCTGGAGCCGGCAGGGCTTTCTAGTACCAGGACTTCGATAACACGAAGCCCCCCGATGTTTGATGGTACACAGGATGCGATTAGGGCTATGAGGTGGTTATCTCATATGGAGGGTTGTTTCTTCACGTGTTCATGTCCTGCTGACCAAAAGGTTAGGTGTGCCTTGAACCTGCTGAGGCTTGGGGCAAAGGACTGGTGGAGATTGACGACAGGGTTGTACACTAATGATCATCGGGCTGCTGTTACTTGGGAGCAGTTCCGGGATATGTTCCGCACCCGCTACGTTCCACGCGTTGAGCGGGAGCGGCTTGCTCAGGAGTTTTTGACATTGAGGCAGGATGGGGAGTCAGTGATGGAGATCACTCGTATGTTCACGGAGAGGGCTATGCTTTGCCCGGAGTTTGCTTCAGAGCAATCTCAGATGACTTGTTATCTGAGTATGCTCAAGACTGATACTGGAAAGTTTGTTGCTATGCAACATTGTGAGACTCTTTTGGATCTTCAGGAAGCCGCGAGGCGGGGTGATTTGGAGATAGAGCTGCAGTTGAAGGAGCAATGTCAGGTTCCGGCACAGTATCAGCCGACACCTAAGCGGTCCAAGACCGCTGATACTCGGACTGGGGGTCAGCAGAGCCGCACTTGTGGAAGGTGTAGCAGGGGTCATTCTAGGGTTTGTCGAGCAGGAGGTGGTTGCCACAAATGTGGCAAGGAGGGGCACTATGCCAGGGACTGTCTCCAGTCCGCCCCTCTAGCAGATATGAGGATTTGTTACCATTGTCATCAGGTTGGTCACGTGAAGACCAACTGTCCGCAGCTCGCTGCCAAGCCGGCGCAGGGATCCGCACATGCTACTTTGAGGATTGGGGATGGGAGGCCAGTCAAAGTGGAGCCTCCTAAGGCTCAGGGACGCACCTTCCAGCTCACGGCCGAGGAGGCGAAGGCAGCACCGGATGTGGTTGCTTGTATGTTTCTATTTTCTATTTCAGTTATTGTATCTGTGTTATGCTTATCTGTTGTACCTGTGTTTAGGTACATTTTTAGTAAACTCTTTGCCTGCTTTAGTTTTATTCGACTCGGGGGCAATTCGGTCGTTTATATCATAGATTTTCAGTAGAGAGTTCAGTGTGTCAATAGATGAGATTGAGTGTCTGTTGCGAGTTT
Organism: Lactuca serriola; assembly: GCF_051521515.1. Taxonomy (NCBI): domain Eukaryota; kingdom Viridiplantae; phylum Streptophyta; class Magnoliopsida; order Asterales; family Asteraceae; genus Lactuca; species Lactuca serriola. Next base: position 108,495,802 of record NC_136410.1, read on the forward strand.
CGATCGCCAACGAGCACGGAGTTTCTGCTTCTTTGGTCTACCGGGGATTCGAGTTGGAGATTTTCGGGGTATCCTTCCCAATAGATTTGATTCCTTTTCCCATGGGGGAAGTATGTGTGATCGTAGGGATGGATTGGCTCAGTCGGTTTGGCGCCATGATCGAATGTGAGGCGCAACGAGTGGTAGTTTGAACCCCAAGTGGGGGAGAACTGGTAGTGTATGGTGAGGGAACCATAGTGGGTGCAGGGTTTTGTTTAGCTGCCAGGGCATGACATTCTATTCAGCACCCGTGTGTCGGTTATCTAGCGTATGTGGTAGATACGCGGATTGGGGATCATGCTTCAGTTTTAGAGGCTGCAGTGGTTAGAGAGTTTGCTGATGTGTTTCCACAGGAGTTTCCTGGAGTGCCTCCGGAGAGGCAGGTAGAGTTTAGGATTGATCTAGTGTCGGGTGTGGCCTCTATCGCTAAGGTGTCGTACCGTTTGACACCGCCAGAGATGCAGGAGTTGGCATCTCAGTCACAGGAGCTGCTGGGAAAGCAGTTTATTCGCCCGAGTAGTTCTCCTTGGGGAGCACTGATCCTATTCGTCAGGAAGAAGGACGGTTCACACAGGATGTGCATTGACTATAGGGAGCTGAACAAGTTAACGGTGAAGAACCATTATCCACTCCCGATGATAGATGATCTTTTCAATCAGCTGCAAGGTGCATCTTGGTTTTCCAAGATCGATTTGAGATTCGGTTATCACCAGGTCAGGGTGAGGGAGGAAGACGTGGAGAAGACTGCGTTTCGGACTCGTTATGGTCATTACGAGTTCGTGGTGATGCCGTTTTGGCTCACCAATACACCAGCAGTGTTCACGGATTTAATTAACCGAGTCTGCAGACCGATGCTCGATCGCTCAGTCATTTGTTCATAGACGATATCTTGGTGTATTCCAAGACTCAAGAGCAGCACGAGGAGCACCTCAGGGAGCTGCTGGAGGTTCTGCAGTGAGAATGACTGTATGTAAAGTTCTCGATGTGTGAGTTCTGGTTACATGAGGTCTAGTTTTTCGGACATCTCGTTAACCAGGAGGGATTTTTGTCGATCTGGCCAAGGTGGAGGCGGTTATGCAGTAGGAAATTCCAAAATCTCCCTCATACATCAGGAGTTTTGTGGATATGGCTGGGTACTACCGGAGATTCATTCGAGAATTCTCCAAGATTATTGTAACGCCCGTAGATCATGGCTAGTCAATTTAGAGACAATAGGCGTCAAAAAAAGGACTTTTTGAAGGAAGATTATCTAGAAGGATTAATCTTAACCAAGTTGTAGTATATGTCACAAGGTTTCCGTGCATATAAAGAACGCCAAAATCCGAGTTATAACGAAGAAGTTATGACCTGTCGAAGTTTCGCGACGGAACTGGCACGACACGGCGCGACGTAAAAAGTGAATTTACGTTGGAGCGATATTTAGCCTTAGCGATCTAAACAAGAATCGAAGATCTTGTTGTTAGTAGCGAAACGACGAAAAGTTAGGCGAGAACGGACGTCAAACGAAGAAGTTATGAATTTATAACGAAGTTTTTCTGTCGCGGCCTATTAAAAATAAATAATAAAAATAAAGTCGAAATTAGCCGACGGAGTCTAAACGAAAGTTGTAGAGCGTAGTCTCACCTTCGCGTGGATATAAAGAACGTCGAAAACGGAGTTCGTATGAAGAAGATATGAATTTCCGAAGTTTATTAAATGAATTTTATTTATTTTTAATCTTTTAATCCGACATTATCCGAAGACGAGTCACCGGTCCGATCCGACGTACGCCCCGTGTACGCAAGTACACCCTGCGTACTCCGAAGAGTGTCGACACTTCGGATGACGCATGCAGTGACGACTTCGGAGGCCAGTACGCCCCGCGTACTCCGAGGCTCCAACCTTCTATAAATAGGATGCGAGGGCAGCCGGCTATTTTGCTAATTTCCTCTCTTCTCTGTCCCATTTTGCATCATTTTGCATGCCAGAAATACCCCAAAGCCCCGATATTATTCTCGAGCCCCGAGGCAAGTCCCGAGATCTCGAAGATCCCGAGAAGTGCGGTTCCCGAGTCGAAGCTCTGCCCGCGAGAAGTTCGATTTTTGTAGAGATCTTCCAGATCTGCTGAGGATTTCTACTTCTGCAAGTCGTAGTGCTGTCCGATCATCTTCTGATCAAGTGAGTGTATACTACCTTTCATAAACACGATAATAATACAAGTATGGTTTGAGTGTATTAAGTATATTGTTGTTTATATGTGTGGGTGTGTAGTTACTTTCTTCTAACACATAAATATGAAGTATTTGCTATGAAATACGTGCTATGTATTTATATGTTATTTTTCTATTTGAGATGGGCATGGAAATTGGAGTTTTATACAGGTGTTAAATGATTTAAACTGTGTAAGTATTTATATCTACAAAATTGTTGGGTAGAACATAGGTAGATGAAAATTGTTGGTGACTATGGAGTTAGCGCCTATTGTATAAACCTTGGCGACGATGTGACTTCGTGCCTATTTGATGAACCTTGGCGACTATGGAGTTAGCGCACGTTGAGTAAACTTTGGCGACTATGGAGTTAGCACTTGTTGAGTGAACCTTGGTGACTATGGAGTTAGCACCAGATAACTGTGGATTTAGTACTTGATAAGTAAGCTTTGGCAGTAATGGAATTCATGCCAAATTTCTTACGAATGAATGAATGAAGGATAGTTGGTTCTTAGGGTAAAACCTTAAGAAGATAATGGGGATGGGTAATTGGGTTGACTGTTTGCTGATTAAATATAATGATTATATTATTGTGGGTTGAAAACCCTATATGCTCACCAGGCTCCCAAGCCTGACCCACTCAGTTTTCTTTTCATTACAGGTAATGGCACAAGGGTATAAGTTGGTGGACTTGACGAGAGATTTTGGGATTATAGATCAGTAGTTATAAATAACTATTGTAAGATCTATTTTATATTGTTTATGCTTTTGGTCTGTAACGAACATGACATCCCGAGGTTTTATTATTTAATGAAAATACATTCTTTTCGAGAAATGTTTTGATAAATGGTTATCATATTTTATTTTGGGAACAAATTCCGCAACCGTTTTCTTTAAACGATCACTCTGATTTATAAAACAAAGTATAAACAAATCGGTCTTTTCTGGCCGTGAAATTGGGGATGTCACAGTTGGTATCAGAGCATTAGTTTAAGCGAACTAGGAATTTTGTAGGAAATTTCTAGACTTAAACTTAGAATGCTAAGTAATGATCGTGAGGAGTGTGTATAAAATATGTTAGGTAGTACACCTAAGTTGACACAAGCATTAGTTTATTTTAGGAATGATGCCTAAAATGCTTTTATGTGCTAATTGTTTTGTGTGATAGCTATATTGATGCTATTATTTGTTCGGATCTATGGTCTGTTGCTATTATTTGTTCGGATCTAAGCATATGGCTACGATATTAGAACTAGCATGTAAACGTTTTGGGGTGATAAGGAGATTTATACGTTTATCGTAATTAAAGCTTTCTTATCTTAAAATTCTCGCTTGGTACACCGAATGTCTGCTTGGATGTACAAGGGGTCATGGTGAAGACTCGTAGAGAAATTAAGTAAATGGAGGAAATGAAGAAGGCTTATGATAGTGGATGACACCTATCAGAAGATATCGTAAGAGTGGTATCTTGCCTTTAGAGTATGTCTTATGAAATAAAAGTACGTTTAGAGGAGTACGGTACGTCTAAAGTACACTGTGACAACCCGATATTTCGAGACAATGTAATGTAAAACCAATCAAATTTAGGTCAAAATATAACTTTCCTAAAATCTTATTTGGGTTAAATAAAGTAGTAGGAATCGTATCAAGGTTTTCGTACATATAAAGAACCCTAAAATCCGAGTTATAACGAAGAAGTTATGACCAACCGAAGATTCTCGGCAAAACCGGCATCACCGATTAAACAAAAAACGCGAAGTTTCAATACAATAGTTTTTAGCCTTAAGGATCTAAATGAAAGTTATAGATAACCTCAAACCGTGAGTGTACATAAAAAGAACGTCCAAATCTTACTTCGTATGAGAAAGTTATGATTTTTCCAAGATTCGGGTATAGCAGTAGACAGCTAAAAACTCGAAATAGAGCTCGAGATTCTTTTGACCAAAACAACCTAAATGAGAATCTAAGGTCTCAACATTAGTAGTGCAACGGCGAAAAGTCTGACGAAAACGGACACCGGATGAAGAAGTTATGGATTTTTAACGGACTTTTCGTGTCCCGGCCCGTTAAAAATAAATAATTAAAAATAAATTCAAAATTTGCCGATGAAGTCTAAACGAGAGTTGTAGATCACATTTTCAGCTACGCGTGCATATAAAGAACGTCGAAAACGGAGCTCGTATGCGAAAGTTACGGATTTTACAAGTTCGGGGTCCAAAATTCGAGGCTGTCAGGCCCCACGACGTGGCACAAGCTTGCCGCGACCCGGCAAGTGACTGAGGGCGTCCAATCAATGGAAGAGGATAGGTTTGACTCCCCACGACGTGGCCATCACTTGCCACGACGTGGCACACCCCAAAAATGCCCCTATAAATAGATTTCAAGGGCTCCGAGTTCCATTGCTCAGTTCCTTTCTTTCTCGCGCCGAAACTCTGCGTTTAAGCCCCCGAGACCCTCCCAAAGCCCCGGTTTTCACCTTCAAGTCCCGAAGGAAGGTTTTGTGTTCTCGAGATTCCCGAGATTCCCGAGAATCCCGAGATTTTCCGGCGTTTTCAACTCTTCCTGTCGAAGTTCTGCTCGATTCTTCTCTAGACTATTTCAAATCAACCACTTCAATCAAGTGAGTTCATACCCCTTAACTAATGTTTTAAATTACTTTTAAATGTTTTATGGGGGGGATACAAGTAGAATCATGCTAGTATTACATCAATCACATGCGATTAATAAGTGGAATTACGCTAGTTATTACATCAATCACATGTGATTAATATACAGCATTCAAAAGATTTGGCTACTCATTAGCGGTTTTACCAAACAGTTTCCTTCAAATGATTTTTATAAACATTTTATATGTTTTAAAATTCTTATTACACTGTACCTCTTACTCTGTTTATCATATTTCAAACTTATTTACAACTGTGTTTCAAACAAATGTTCCTTATACTTATATTGTTTTATCAAAATTATGCCTTCAAATTGTTTTATAGATTGACATCAAGTCGATCTTTCCTTAAACTAATATTTATGTTTAAAATGTTTTACCAAACTTATTTATGCTTTTATATTATAAATTGCATGCCTCTATATGTATAGTTATATAAGAAATGTTTAAAAGACTTAGGAAGGCTATCCACCCTATTTCCTTTTCGCGCCTTGAGATGTGGTCTGGTGGGATATTGGATACTCGTCCGAAGGTCGTTTAAATATTAGTTATATATCATGTGTACATATAAAGTCATAAAAGGTCCTTTCAGTTCATCCTATGCCCTTGGGTAGCAAGGGTATACATCCATGTCCATACGTACCACTTAGATTACTAGTAAGCTACCATATGGGTAGTTTAGGAAGATACTAGAACCATTACTAGAACGCGATATCATACAATGAGTCAGTTCATTCATGAGTCAATACTTTTTAGAACATTACTGTACATTACATATACATCTATACTAGGACGAGAACATATACAACTATACTAGAACGTTTACATTACTATACTTGCTAGGTAGAGAGCACGTACATTACAGCTAGAACAGTTCATTACATTACATATACGAGAATACGTTAATTCTGTGATTTAAATCGAAGAATGACTTAAAACCTCATGACTTGAGTTGCGGCCAGAGTCTCTTGGAGGGGGAGCGTTGAGTTTGCGTATAGATTCTATAATGGATTGACTATCCTACACCTTGCTGCTAGCTACAGTGGGACCTGCAGGTCTGCAGGTGCCAAACGTCATACCTTATTTCGACCATTCTTATGTCGATGAACCAGTCCATAGTATGAGTTTGTGTATAGATCTATGCTGGATTGACAATCCTACACCTTGCTGCTAGCTACAGCCGGACCTGCAGGTCTGCGGGTGCCAAACGTCATTCCGTTATTACGACCGTTCTTTATGTCGTTGTTATCAGTCGATAGTATGGTGCAATTTATCACAGAATACCTTAGCCTAAAATTCGGTTCAAGGTAGTTAGTACGGTAGTAGTCCTTTTAGAGCTACGTTGTAGTACTACGTTAATTTTCCCATTACATATTTTTAGTGATAACCTCACTTAAACATAAATGTACAAACTATATTTTTGGATAATGATAGTTATACTTTGGAAAATACTTACTCTTACAAGAGAGACACACACAGAACAGTTAGGTCTTGGTAGAAGACACCTTCATATACTAGAAGGAATCATAGGGATTCTAGGGTTTTTCAAACACTTACAATTCTTATACACTTTCAAATTCTTACAATACATAGGCTTACAAATTCTTACATACAAATTAAGACACTAAATACTTATGATCTCACCAGCTTCAAAGCTGATACTCGCTTTCAAAATTACTTGTATCCTCAGGTCATCATAGACAGGTACCGATGCAAGGAGAAAGGAAGATGGAGCTTGTTCAAGACTTATCTTTCATTTTGATTTATGCTTTAGTGTTTATCAAAATTTGACATAATACAATTGTATAATAATTATTTTATTAATGCAATGGATGATGTTGTTGCTTGTTTACTACTTTACATTGTTGTTGATATTATACATGACGTCCTCCGCCCCGGAACGTTTCCGCCGTTCTTGGTTTTGGGGTGTGACATACACCTTCGATTGGCAGGATGATGGAACGATTGGTGAAATTCTTGAAGTTGTCTCATCGTCTGATATATTCATCACCAATCGAGTTGAAGTAGAGTTGATGATTGAAGATTGAGCAATGAAGAAGTCCTAGTAGAGTCTAGGGAAATTGTTTATGATTACTTGGACACATTCGTATGTGTTAAATTGTTTTGTGATTTTCTTGTATGGTGACTTGGTCGACTGCGGGACAATACTTGGGACGAGTATGAGTATGTGTGAAAGGTAGTAGATGCATATACTACCGGAAGCACAGGACTCACACTTGGATCAGGGAAAGTCACAAGGTTACCAAGAAGCTAGTGATCAATTCCATTTTATTCTGGTATGTCATTACCATTGTTTCGGTAATGACTAGTAAGATGGTTCTTGTTCCGACCCTAGTGGTCATGTTTAAATTGAGTCCGACTACGAGGAGTTTGTTACGTGGTTCATAGAACCAAGTTAGATGTAACATCTGAATTAAGTCAGAAGGTTGAAGTTAATGCGATTGATAGTGTCGTGCTCGTTGTTAAAAAGAAGTTTGCAGGTAGAAATGCTACATGCTGAAATGTGATTAAATCACATTAGAATATGAAGGAAGGTATATTCCATTCTGGAATTTAACTTTATTAAAGACCGAGTCTAAGCGTTGCATCGTGCGATGAGAGCTCAATAGAGCACGACCCATCGGTTTGTTACAATAGATAAAGGAAAGTATTTATCCTAAGAAGAAGAAGGAGTCCACAATGAGGACTTATTTGGTAACTTGAAGGTTACAATTGAAAGTACAACATAGTACGATAAGCAGATGCAAGATTGGGCATCGTCTGCGGTCAAGAAAGCCATAGAGTAAAATACTCTTTCGAGGAAACATAGAATTTACAGTTATTACCTAGGATGAAGAGATAACGTGTGGAATCATTATGCAAGTCCTATTTCGTTGATGATTCCGGGACGTAATCATCCTAAGGAGGAGATAATTGTAACGCTCGTAGATCAGGGCTAGTCAATTTAGAGACAATAGGCGTCAAAAAAAGGACTTTTTGAAGGAAGATTATCTAGAAGGATTAATCTTAACCAAGTTGTAGTATATGTCACAAGGTTTCCGTGCATATAAAGAACGCCAAAATCCGAGTTATAACGAAGAAGTTATGACCTGTCGAAGTTTCGCGACGGAACCGACACGACACAACGCGACGTAAAAAGTGAATTTACATTGGATCGATATTTATCCTTAGCGATCTAAACGAGAATCGAAGATCTTGTTGTTAGTAGCGAAACGACGAAAAGTTAGGCGAGAACGGACGTCAAACGAAGAAGTTATGAATTTATAACGAAGTTTTTCTGTCGCGGCCTATTAAAAATAAATAATAAAAATAAAGTCGAAATTAGCCGACGGAGTCTAAACGAAAGTTGTAGAGCGTAGTCTCACCTTCGCGTGGATATAAAGAACATCGAAAACGGAGTTCGTATGAAGAAGATATGAATTTCCGAAATTTATTAAATAAATTTTATTTATTTTTAATCTTTTAATCCGACATTATCTGAAGACGAGTCACCGGTCCGATCCAACGTACGCCCCGCGTACTCCGAAGAGTGTCGACACTTCGGATGACACATGCAGTGACGACTTCGGAGGCCAATAGGCCCCGCGTACGCTTGTACGCCCCGCGTACTCCGAGGCTCCAGCCTCCTATAAATAGGATGCGAGGGCAGCCGGCTATTTTGCTAATTTCCTCTCTTCTCTCTCCCGTTTTGCATCATTTTGCCTGCCAAAAATACCCCGAAGCCCCGGTATTATTCTCGAGCCCCGAGGCAAGTCCCGAGATCCCGAAGATCCCGAGAAGTGCGGTTCCCAAGTCGAAGCTCTGCCCGCGAGAAGTTCGATTTTTGTAGAGATCTTCCAGATCTGCTGAGGATTTCTACTTCTGCAAGTCGTAGTGCTGTCCGATCATCTTCTGATCAAGTGAGTGTATACTACCTTTCATAAACACGATAATAATACAAGTATGGTTTGAGTGTATTAAGTATATTGTTGTTTATATGTGTGGGTGTGTAGTTACTTTCTTCTAACACATAAATATGAAGTATTTGCTATGAAATACGTGCTATGTGTTTATATGTTATTTGTCTATTTGAGATGGGCATGGAAATTGGAGTTTTATACAGGTGTTAAATGATTTAAACTGTGTAAGTATTTATATCTACAAAGCCGCTTGAGACCCTCTAACGATGTTTATGTGAGGCGCCAATGTTGACGCTCCCCGAGGGAGTAGAGGATTTCATAGTATTTTCTGATGCCTCCATCACGGGCTTGGGATAGTCCTCATGCAGAGGGGACGAGTGATAGCCTATGCATCGCGACAGCTAAAGCCGTTTGAGACAAGATACCCTACGCACGATCTTGAGTTGGGAGCGGTGGTATTTGCTCTCAAGATTTGGAGGCATTATCTGTACGGGGTCCGTTTCACTATATACACGAATCTCAATAGTTTGAGACACATCATGGATCAGCCGAACCTGAACATGAGGCAGCACAGGTGGCTAGATGTATTCAAGGACTATGATTGTGAGACCCTTTACCATCGTGGCAAAGCGAATGTGGTTGCGAACGCTTTGAGCCGGATGTCAGCTGGGTCTTCTACCCCAGCAAGGTGTATGAGGATAGCGGTGGATTCCTCGCTTGTGAGCTTGATTAGGGATGCTAAGGTTGAGGGCATTAGACTAGAGAGTTGGAAGTTGGAAAGGATTAAGGGTGAAAATGCCCGGTTTCTTCGGGATAGCCACAGATTATTGACCCGACACGGTCGGGTTTGGGTTCCGATGTCCAGAGGGGTCTGGCAGACAGTGATGGAGGAGGCTCATAAGTCTCACTTCTCTATACACCCGGGGCCACCAAGATGTACCGCGATTTGAGTCTGAGTTACTGGTGGCCCGGTATGAAGCTAGAAATCTCTTGGTATGTTGAGAGGTGCCTGACTTGTAGGATGGCCAAGGTCGAGCATCAGAGGCCGCATGGTAAGCTGCAGCCTCTGGAGATTCCCATGTGGATATGGGAGCAGATCACGATGGACTTCATTACGAAGTTGCCGAGGAAGGTGAAGGGGTTTGATGCTATATGGGTCATCGTCGATCGATTGACCAAGAGTGCCCATTTCTTGTCCATACGGGAGAGTTCGTCGGCTGAGAAATTGGCCGACATGTACGTCAGCGAGATTGTCTCTCGCCATGGAATTCCAGTCTCCATCGTTTCCGATTGAGATGTCAGGTTTACTTCTCGTTTTTGGCAGAAGTTCGATGAGGAACTGGGTACGCGGCTGCATTTTGGTATAACGTTCCATCCAAAAAACAATGGACAAAGTGAGCGAACCATTCAGACCCTCGAGGATATGCTGAGGGCGTGCGTCATTGACTTCGGTGGGAGTTGGGATTCCTACCTACCACTTGTAGAGTTCACCTACAACAACAACTATCATTCTAGTATTGGCGCCCCGCCTTTTGAGCTGTTGTATGGGCGGAGGGGTAGAACCCCAGTCTGCTGGGGTGAGGTTGGGCAAAGGTTGATGGGTCAAATAGAGGTAGTTCTGCAAACTACCGTGAAGATACAACAGATTAGCCAGCAATTGCAGACCGCTCAGAGTCGTCAGAAAAGTTATGCCGACAGACGTCGATCTGAGTTGGAATTTCAGGTATGTGATATGGTACTTCTGAAGGTCTCGCTCTGGAAGGGTGTGATCCGCTTCAGGAAAAGGGGAAAATTGGGCCCTCGATATATTGGGCCATTCAGGATCATTGCCAGGGTTGGCAAAGTGTCTTATTGGCTTAAGCTTCAGGAAGAGCTTAGCCGAATTCACAGCATGTTCTATGTTTTGCAGTTGCGGAAGTGCATCATGGACCAGGAGGCAGTAGTATCGATGGATGATATTCAGGTCGATGAGCGCCTAAATTACGTGGAGAGGCCTGTGGCCATCTATAATAGGAAGAAGAACATTTTTCAGAACAAAGAAATACCTTTGGTGAATGTGCAGTGGGAACATCGGAGGGGATCCGAGTGGACATGGGAGCCGGAGGCAGAGATGCGCGAGCACTACCGGACATTGTTTATTCTAAAGGACTTCGAGGGCGAAGTCTAGTTCAAGTGGGGGTGAATTGTAATGCCCCAATTCTCAGGTATTGATTTAAATAAGAATTTCTTTGGTTTTAACTCCTACTCGACAAGTTGGTTGCCCTACTCGTCGAGTAGTAGCGAGGTGATATCGCGTGTGTAGTGACATACTTGCCGAGTCCATAAAGGGACTTGACGAGTAGGAGTTGGCAGATAAAACCCTAAATCCCTGGGTTCTGCACTCTTTTTAAGGAAGCATAAGCCTCATTTGGCCTCTTTGCAGTCCTTGAGAGCTCATAGAACCCTAATTCATGTGGTGCTTCATTCATGTGTGTTGTAAGATTGGAAAGAAGGTTTTTGGAGATGAGGAACTTGGAGAGAAGGAGGATAAGAGCAAGGAAGGTGTGGCAATCCAAGATCTACCTCTATTAGCATCCATTAAAGGTATCAAGTCGTCATCTTTACCTCTTTTCCTTCTAGACCTCATATGGTGGAGATCGAGGGTTTTTTTATGGTTTGAATGAGGTGATATTGTGAGAAATGAGCTAGATCCGAAGTTGTAACTTTAGATCTGGACCCTTCTTAAGTCCTAGAGTCATAAAGTTTTTGGTTTGGACGTGAATGAAACCTTCCTTGGGTAGGAAACCCCATTATGGGCTTGGATTGGACATTTAGAGCCATTATAGCTACGCATGCACGTAAAGTTTGCAACTTTACGTGAAAAGCATGCCTTAGAAGCTTGGATCTGTGGTTTGGAGCCGCTGGATAACCCAAATTAGTCTGTATGGAAAAAGGACTGAAGGGACTCGGCGAGTCATATGAAGATAGGCTTAAACTCGATGAGTTGGAAGAACAACTCGGCGAGTCCGTTAAATATTGCCATAGAGTCAACGAGTTGTATGAACAACTCGGCGAGTCGGATGAGGTTTCTGCGACTTATGTATGCGTGTGTAACCATCGAGTTGCAAGAAAGAAACCCGAAGAGTGGCCTTGGAGTTCGATCGTAAACCAAAGGAACTCGATGAGTCACTTCGTTGACTCGGTGAGTGGACAAGTACTCCAAGGAACTCGGCGAGTAGCCAAGGGTACTCGATGAGTAAGATCAACATGGATTGTTGACCTTGACTAAGGACTTCGACTTTGACTAGTGGACGACTAGTTTGTTTATGTAGTACCTTGTAAGGTTAAGGACTTATGGGTATATTCGTATTTTGGTAATAGGTGGTGGGGTCTTCGACAAGTGATCCGAGAGTTGGAGTCTATATATCGAGTCGATATCTGCGAGGTGAGTTATCCTCACTATATCGATAGGGTCTACGGCACCAAGTTCGGCCCTTTAGTTGTTATTTTTATGGTATGCTACATGTGGTTATGATCTGTTAGATCGGAATCAGGATAGACAGTATGTTATGCTTATGATTCGTATGGATTGATATGTTAGTGACCAGCTAGGTCGGTGCTCTTGTTACTTGAGATTTCTATGATTCACGATCAGTGAGATAAACATGTATGATGTTTGTATATGCCAATATATGATAGTTATGCGCACATGGTTATTTTCTTGTTGGTTGGGTTGAGGCGGTCCTACTTTGTGCTAAAGGCCAACATACCCTATGAGCAGTCCGGGGAGACTGTAGGCCTACGTGGTGGACCAGTCATGTCGAAGGCTTAGGATAGGATAATATAGACTGTAGGCTGTGCAGGGCAGTCCAGTCAGGCCGATGGCCTAGTATGCATGTTATTGATTGTTTGTTACCGACATGGTTTTATTAGTGTGGTATTGGTATTTTGGGGGTAGCTCACTAAGCTCTCGGGCTTACATTTTTCAGTTTATTGTTTTAGGTACTTCAGGAGATCATGGCAAGGTGAAGGCGTGACCATACCGCTCCTCATACTTTTAATCTAGTTATTGGGACACTCTGATGATTAATGATTTGAAAACATTTTGTAAACAAATACTACTTGGTTTTTATTTATGATTGGAAAAGTCTAAATTTGGTGTAAATTTTTGGATGTTACAGTTCTTGGTGCATCTTCGAGAAGAAGGAGCTCTTTGGAGAAGAGTTTGTTGCATTGGAGCTTGTAGATCCAGACTTTTTACACCTTGATCTTTCTTTTAGAGGTATAAAGTTTGAATCATGATGATGCATTCGATAGATCTAGCTAGTCTTGGGTGTTATGAGTTTTCGGTCACTTTAATGTAGACAGTTCAGATCTTGAAAGTATGTGACCTTGTTATGGATAAAGTTGGAAACTTTATCCATCTAAACATCATAATGATTCAAATCTAAAGGTTGGAGACTTGTACTTAATGGATTATGTTGAAAGAGATGATTTTTGTTCCCTTTGAGACTTTAAAACTATATCTTGGTGGTTTGGAACATTCTAATGGATAAAGATGGAAATTTTATGCATTACGGAGCTATTAGGATCCATAAAAATGTGATCTTGGTCATTATGTTCCTTTAATGCAAGTGTCATAATGTCTTAATGGATTAATAAGTTAAGGTTTTGGGTTTTAGACCTTTTATAGACATGGAAAGTAATAAAGGTGGAAACTTTATGACTTAGAATGATGTTGTGGGTCTAGATCTGAGTGTTGGATGAAAGAACTTAAGAGAATAAGCACACAATGGAAAAGTTCCATCTAAACGAGTTCGATGGGTGTAACTTTGAGTACGTTGCGCGTACTCATGTGGGGTCCCAATTATAGATGGTGAGTATGCCATGCGTATGAGTTGAGTACGCTGGGCATATGCAGTCTGAAGTTTGACTTTCTTTGACCATTGACTTTTGACCAAGTTTGACTGTGGGTAAAACTAGACGATTTTTTGCTATTAATTAAGATTTTTTTTGGATCTGGTGTTAGTGGATTCACGGGTGCAAGCAGTATATAAAAGGGATCATATCGTAGTGTTTTACAGTTCTTCAATTCATGTGAGTCTTCTCACTATGCTCGTGGGTTGAATGCACCAATGCCGACCCACTAAATTGTGCATGTAGGATGTTTGCTATCCTTGTGACTCTTGTATGCTTTCCTGTGTGGTAGTATATACATGTTGAACAGTTGGGTCTTAATGTTGTTACTATGATATGTGATATTGTGTGTGTTGAGACGTCGAGTAGTCCCTAAGGTTGTTGATAACCCACATGGTTTGCTTTTTGCACACTGAGACTTCGGGTAGTCTCCAGGGTTGCTGATAACCCATAACTTTTTATTTGTGTTATGTTGTGTGTGGTATTTTGGGGAACTCAGTAAGCTGTGTGCTTACGATTTATGGTTTATATGTTTTTAGGTTTTCTTATAATAAAGGTTGGGCACGACTCGATTGCATCGCTTTCATTAAAGACTTATGACGATAATCTACTAAAATTTTTAAGATTAAATGGTCCTATTTAAGATTTTGTATTTCTGATTTGAATAATCACTTAGATTTTTAATTGAAAATTCTAGGTTGAAATTTGGGGCGTTACACTTTTCGAGAGATACAAATTTTGGATGAGAGGGCATAAAAAATCGAAGACCTTATAAGTTAGGGAACCTCCCATAAACAAGAACAAACCATTAGCCAAGGCTATATGTACGTATATAATATTTTTTACCATTAAATGAATCTCCCACCAGCATTGTCTTATTAAATCGATCCGTCTACAGAAGATGAGTAGCTCAAAATATACATTTAGCACCAACCATTAAAAATTTGTTGGAAAAAGAAGAGGGGAGAAAGTTGGAATCTCCGATCTGGATTCTAAACGGCAATGATGAACAAAGAGAGAGATACACAAAGCAGAAAAGGGGGGGGGGGGGGAATAAAGTGGAAGAATGATACTCGGGGTTTCTTCCATAAATATAGAGTTGTAATTTTGGGCAATTAATATATTAATTAATAAATTTACTATAATTTCCTTATCTATTGATTCACCTAGAGTTAGTTATGCATTCACAAAATAATAGTGGTTTAAAAATAAACCTCTCTCTCTCTCTCTCTCTCTCTCTCTCTCTCTCTCAAAAAAGAACATAGGAACCAAGCTAAGGCACCCAAAATCGAATATACCATTATTGATAATTTTATATCCTCTTCAAATAGAGATCTATATGGATATATAAAAACCGAATGTTAAAAAGAAAAACCTTTATTTTTTTATTATTTTATTTCTAAGAAAAGTTAAGGTTTGTTTTTATCGACAAAATTAATAAATATATCAAAATTCATGTTTTTTGGTACTCTTTAAATATAGATTAATATTGATTTAAAACAAATAATCAAAATTTTAGCTCAAATTCACGTTATAAATGTTGTAAACTACATTTAAAACAGTTCAAATACACAAAATGAATAAAAGTAAGTCAGATTCATATTGCGAATCCTGAAAACTGAATTATATATAGTTCAGATTTCTAGTGTGAATAAACTCACTTTTGAATTTTAAAAAACTAATTTTGACAAAACACTTTGTTTTGTTGTCTTTTTTTTATATATTTTTATATAAAAATAAAATAAATATATCAAAAATTATAAGCTTTTGTACTCTTTAATTAAACATTCGTATGGATGTATAAGAAATGTTTTTTTTTTGGAAATTTTAGCTCTGATTCATGTTGTGAATGTTGAAAACTAAATTATATTCAGTTAAACCTCTCTCTCTCTCTGTCTTATCCAATATTGTTTTATTTATTGTAAGATCGTAATCGTAAGACTAATCAGATCAGAAGATCCTTCCAAAATGAACTTGTATTCAAATTTTCTCGTCAAGTCTTAGGTGTGCAATATAAAATATAATTTGATGTCCATTAAGACATCTATATGGAGTAAACTTTAACTTTTTAAACATAAATCATAATTTTTGTTGCACAAATCGTAAAGATTATATAAAAAACTAAATTAAAAAAATATATATCATTATGAGCTATAACTAAACACTTAAGATCACAACGGGGATATCATGAGTGTAAAAACTTTTTGAGGTTTGACTAAATATTAAAACTAATGATGATCTATGAGGATTTTGCAACATGCAATGTTCGATTTCAAGTTGAATAGAAAACTTTTTGAGGTTTGACTATATATTAAAACTACAAAGATGAAATCGGATTGTGTTAGATCAAAAGATTGTTGGGATTAAAACCCTAATTGTGATTTGATGAACAAGATGCGGAAAATAAGAACAAACACAAATAATGAAGATTATGTCGAATGATCAATCGATTTATTGAATTGTGAGGAACGAATTACACTTAAGAAATAAGAATCTAACTCTACAAGAAACCTCACGTGGCGGCTACATTTTGCCTCACTCTTAACCCTAATAATGAATAATACATGACTATTTATAGGGAAAAGACAAGTCTTGGGCTTTTAACCTAGAATTCATCAAAGGGGCCCATTGCCATCATCCATGGAGTGCTTTGAAACCCTATAATCTCCCCCTCAAAGTATGGAATGGATGACAATGCTTTAACTTCCAAAACAAGCATCTAGCAAATAAAAAGATCTGCAACGAGGAATATATGAAGCAATCCACGAATCTTGATTCTTCAATGGTCTTCAAACACGGGCTCTAGGATATATAAATCAAGCACTGAAGTAATGTCTTTAAACTCCATTTTCGAATGTAATCCCAAAGAATCTTCATGAAAACCAAACCCGCGATAAAACCCATCTCAGAACAAAGAAACTGAATCACTTCTTGTCTTTGAAGAGCTCCCCCTCCAAGTCACAACGATCTTCAAATAAGCTAATGATATAAGCCATCAAAAAATATCATGTAACAACCCAAACTTTAAGATTCGTAACGCCACTTGATCGAGAAAATACAAGAAGTCGGAGATATAACAAGTCCTTAGCAGAGCTCGATGAAGAACTCCTGCTGTAAAGGATACTTCTCTGTAAAAACCTTAGTAGAGCTCGATGAAGAACTTCTGTAAAAAAGCTACCTTCATAATTCTCCCACAAGCTTTATCAAAAATCTTCGACTTTGAAAAGTCACAAATCCAATTTCGAATGGCCATACCAAATTCTCCCCCGATTTATAATCAAAAACATGATTATAAAGCCTTCAAATGGGATTAAAACAACTTTTAATCTATGAAGATCGATTAGATCTTGAACAAGTATATGAATATGAAACAGTAAAAACGCAACAATAAGAACAAACAGCTTGATTCAAACGTGTCGAATGATTAAATAAAATCCTTAGAAGAGCTCGATTAAGAACATCAACTGTAAAGGATTAGAAGATTACAAGAACGATTACAGAAAAATATTGTACTCTTGATCAATCGCTATATCGATAATCTCTCTGCAAATAAATGTTTTCGTCTTTAACTTTAACTAATTCCGACTCTTTTAACTCAATCCACATTCGCCGCTCCTCACTCTTCGACGCCACCCTGCTTAATTGATCAGTCAGGTTAGAATTGGTGACTCGAGTTTGAGTTAAGCTACTATCTAAATGAGAAATTCTTGTATTGACATTTTTTAGTTCTTTCTCATATGAGGATGATGGTACTTTGGATGAAATGAAAACAGATTGTACCTTCTTTATCAGTTCATCGAGCTCATTGAACTGCTGGCTGAGTGGTTTGGCCGTAAAGCACATATCCTCCTGTACCTTCGGTCCATTGCTTCCTCCATCGTTATTGTATCCCCTCATATGAGATACGTCAGTCACCATGAAGCATTTTCCACCACTTCTTTCCTCCATAGCCACATAAGCCTTTCCATGGGTAGGCTTCCTCACTTCTTCGTCTTCTGAGTCAGTAGACCAAACTTCTGTGCTACCGAACTCATCGTCATTAACCGAACCCTGCACAATAAGAGCATTAATAGAAGGGTTAGCGGTAGACTTCTTCTTTCTCAACTCATCCAGTCTCTTCTGCAGCACGGCTTCCTCATCATTTCCATCGTCCTTTTCAGCCATCTTCTTAAGAACACAGTCCTTAGCATAGTGGTTCTTGCGACCACAATAGAAACAGCTTACTCCGGAATCGCCATCTGCCTTCGGTTCCTTCTTGGGCTCCTCAGTCTTCGGTTCATTGTTCGCTTTTTCAGAGCTGTAACTTCCCTGCCAGTTTCGGTTTTTGTTGCTGGGGAATCTCTTCTTTATAAACCGCTTAGGATTGGATACCATCATGGCATAATCCTCAGTTGAGAGGTCATATTCTTCCAAGTTGAGCTCTTCATCCTCCATCACAGCTTTACTTTTAGATAGGAGGGCCAACGAACCGAGACTAGAGACAACATTCTTCTCTTGGACCACAATCTTCTCTTGCGACTTTAGAATACCCACCAGTTTCGCCAAAGAGTAAGATTTAAACTGTTCATGGGCTTTGACTATGGAAACAACTGCTCTCCATTCAGATCTCAGTCCGTTCAAGAAAGTAACCTTTTGTTCGATGAGCTTCCTTTCAATATCGTGTTTGATCATCTTGCTGAGAAGATGATTGAAGCGATCAAACGTCTGGGTCACTGTTTCTTCGGCCCCTTGCCTGAATTCACCAAACTCAGATAGAAGCAAGGTTTGGATGGAATGTTCAAGATCTTCGTCTGTGGAATACAGTTCGCGAAGTCTATCCCATACTTCCTTCGCCGTAGTGCATGAGCTGACCAGTCTGAATGTGTCGGACTGAAGGGCGAATCTGATCAACCTTAGCGCCTTAATATTGCACTGGAATTTGTCTTTTTCATCTTGCGCAATATCCGTCACGTCCTTAAGCAGATCGTTGTACTCTTTTTGCGTCTTAATGATTCTGGATGTTGCAGAGTGTGAAAACGGTCCATTGATGATGGCTTCCCAGATGAGATAACCATTGTCCTCCGATCCAATCACGTAATCTTCAAAATGATGCGCCCATACTTCATAGTCATGGGTGTATAAGATTGGAATCTTTGTCGTCGAACCGATGCTGTTGGAAATATTAATGGGATTTGATTGCGTCGCGTCCATTATGATCGTAAAAACCTGTTCAAAGATCAGACTTGTAATAAAGCAGATTAGGGCAAAACAATAAATATCAAGATACGTCAATTAAGATGACGGCTCAATAAATATCGATGATTGCGGAAAACCCTAATGGAAATCTTTTTCACAGAAAAGATGTGTATCGATTACACAGCCTCCTGCTCTGATACCAATTGATGGGATTAAAACAACTTTTAATCTATGAAGATCGATTAGATCTTGAACAAGTATATGAATATGAAACAGTAAAAACGCAACAATAAGAACAAACAGCTTGAATCAAACGTGTCGAATGATTAAATAAAATCCTTAGCAGAGCTCGATGAAGAACTCCTGCTGTAAAGGATACTTCTCTGTAAAAACCTTAGTAGAGCTCGATGAAGAACTTCTGTAAAAAAGCTACCTTCATAATTCTCCCACAAGCTTTATCAAAAATCTTCGACTTTGAAAAGTCACAAATCCAATTTCGAATGGCCATACCAAATTCTCCCCCGATTTATAATCAAAAACATGATTATAAAGCCTTCAAATGGTCATGAGAATGATCTTGAATGGATAAAAATTTACAATGCTCCCCCGTGACAAAAAGATATACACAAAAAAATCCGAAAAAATCGTGAAAACTTGACATTAAAAAAACGACTTTCCGAACCGCCAAGACTTGATGGAATCTTTATTTTTCTGTTCACGAAAAAATATGAGCGTTAAAAAATCCAAAACTGTTCACCAGCCCTTAAAATTGCAAATTTTTCGAAAAATGGGCTGAAATAGTCACTTTGCTGAAAGATCCAGGACTGAAAAGGTAATTCTGCATCAAATGCCCCTTCATTTGTAACAAATTCTGGATATGGTCCATAATCGCCAAGCCATGAAAAATACAGGGACCGGAATTGACAAATCGTAGGTGTTGCAGGGACAAAAAAAAAAGAAACGTTAAGTCATCTTCCCCAATTTAAAGAACACGACTGGAACATGATTTCAAGCGAACGCGAATTTGAGCCACTTTCGTTTCAAGCACAACCAACCGAACCAAGGTTCGTTTCAAGATCGCCATTTATTCACGCGAACCGAACGTTCGGTTCGTTTCTTATTCCAAATCAAGCTTCATCAGGCGAAACTCCTTTCGCTTTCGGTTCATCCTTCGATCGCTCCAACCATTAACAACCGAACCCAGCTTAAACACGCGAATCCAAGATCGAGGTTCGTTCCAATAGCTACCAAAGCGAATCCCCCCCCTTTCGTTCCAAGTGCTAACAATTGACCCCAAGATTATTTCCCCGTTCGTTTTGAGCACAGGCCTTCATACCGAGCCCTGAGTACTGAACACCAGGAATCTCACCCAAAGCGAACCAATTTCAAACACGAACCCAATCACAGGTTCACTTCCGAATCAAACGATCGTGGGAGAAGAACGAGCGCGAACACATAATCACAATCACCGAACCCTTAATCTTTCTCTCATGTTCACCCGATTGAGTTACGATTCAGATCTCATACATTCTCAGGTAACGCCTTTTCTAACCAGTTTAGACTTGACAAAGCGAACTCAATTTCATTTGAACCAATGAATTAAGCCCCAAAGGTAAGACCCATTTGGCGATTAAGAACCTGATTCCAATTTGATTCCAGATCAACAACCCACAGTTCTTCGTTTGTATGAGTCGATTTTGACTTTTGAGGTTTGACTCACAAGAACATCTGCTCAATCCAATCAAGATTTTACCAACATGGAATCGGTTTCTAGTTCCGAATGCTTCCAAAAGAAATACCGAATCAAGATCGACACTCGTTCGCATTCCAATTTTGACTTATTGCATAGGCCAATGTTCATCCCAATTAACACTCGTTCGCAGGTAAGGAATCCATTCACAAAATTGACTTTGCAGATTCGTTTTAACCTTTTGATCTGATTTTGACTTCCAGATTTAACTATTCAAATTGATCATCGACAAAAATCAAGATCAACATTTCTCATATCAATTTCAAGATCGTTTATCATCATCAGTTCTTGACTTCACAGAACGATAAAAGAATCGATATTTGATAAAAACTTGAATGAACAAATTGATTTGGTTCAAACACAAAATCAATTGATAGGATTAGAATCGATTTTGATAACAGGTGATTCGATTAGCGACAAACGATTTCATGGAATGATAGATCAATGAGCAGAAATCGATCTTGGTTGGTCCAAAAACGCACAAACAGCAATCGAAACAATGGATTTAGGGAATGGATCATGAATAGTAATAGACCAATTATTTGGGCCAGATTAAAACAGTAGAATCGTTGTTGAAATTAGACGAATTAACAAACGGATCCAATCATGAATACAAACACTAAAACGAATCAGAGAAAAAAATACCAGATGAACAGTGATAGATCTCCATGAACAGTAACATGAACAAAAATCTTGATTCCATACCGCCAAAACACCAATAATCTTCAATATATGTGCAAAAAATCACCAAATCAAGAACCGATACTTCAAAAATCAATAGATTTTCAAAGACCCGCTCTGATACCACTTGTTGGGATTAAAACCCTAATTGTGATTTGATGAACAAGATGCGGAAAATAAGAACAAACACAAATAATGAAGATTATGTCGAATGATCAATCGATTTATTGAATTGTGAGGAACGAATTACACTTAAGAAATAAGAATCTAACTCTACAAGAAACCTCACGTGGCGGCTACATTTTGCCTCACTCTTAACCCTAATAATGAATAATACATGACTATTTATAGGGAAAAGGCAAGTCTTGGGCTTTTAACCTAGAATTCATCAAAGGGGCCCATTGCCATCATCCATGGAGTGCTTTGAAACCCTACAAAGATCATAGCCGGGATCCTAGGATCTCACTATAGATCTTGCTTCAGATAGATCCTAGTGAGATCGAGATCGTTTTAGGTTTATATGATCAAATGAGAACATCCAAAAGGTTGAGAACACGAGAACATGTATATTCATTTGTGATTCCATGTATTCATTTGAGGAGATTAATCGACGTAGGCTCGACGGTGGACCGGGATCAAGGTATTAATCGGCTAGGCGGAGATTAATCGGGGACCACTAATTATTAAAAACATTTTTAAAAATTTAATAAGTATAACATTAATCCTAAGAATATAACATTAATAAATATAACCTTATAACATTTAAGAATTTTGAATGAGAACTCAAGTAACCTAAAACGATCTATAATTGTTGCATTTTATATAGCACATGATCAAATTACTAGAATCCAAACAAACCAAAGAGCATAGAACAACCAAGCTGCAATTTGCTTTGTTCAAGTCAGAGACATGCTTTCAGTTCCTTTTCATGTTCTTCAAGCTACAATTTCATCTATTCATGATCAATGGAAATCTTTTGAAGCTGCTCATCAACCTTCTTTCGCATCATTTTATCTGCTAATTCAGAACAAAGTTGGGAATTAAGAAAAAGATTCATCATAAACCACTATAAATATTAATATCTAACAAACGTTCATACCTGTTTCCTACAAAATTAGGGCCCCTGCTCAATTAGTGTTGGAAAATCAGCTTAACCCTCCCTAGAATCAGCAAATAAAACAAGAAATGGATAGTGAAGAACTTAACCTGATTGTGATGGAATGGGTAATCGGAAGGAACCCTAGAATCAATTCAAATTTTGTTCTTGCAATTAAATAGAAAAAATTGAAGACATTCATTCAAATATAAACTCCTGTGAATTTCTTGAAATTCAATTTCAAAAATTAACCCCAATATAAAGTCGATTTTCGATACACAACCATCACCTGAAGTTGTTGTTGACAAGTTTGATAGGGTTGGAGGGTGGCGCAGGCAGACAAAAGGCGGACACAGAGGTGTTGGGTGTGGCAGTGATCGGTGACATACGAAGGAGATACATCGTGCGACGGTGGCTTGCGAAGGAGACAGCAGCGGCGGTGCTATGTGAAGTCCCTTTACAACATTAAAGCTGTGTGTTTCTAGTGAAAGAAGGGAAGTAGCGTGGAGGGTGTTCGATGGAGTTGAGATGTATGAAACTGTTAAAAATTTGGCATCCCACATCGCTGGTGGGACAATAGATGATGCCACACATATCTTATAAAAGGAGAGTTGGATCCTTTAAAAAATCAAACCCAAAAATGTGGTGAGCTAGTTGGTTCTTTTGAACTGGTGGTTAGCTGGACCCATTTTGCCATATTTGGAGTTTGAGTTGGGCCGATTTTGTCCGAGTTGGACCAATTTTGACCGATATTGACCAAGGCCGATTTTTTTACCCTCTAACCCTTATTCGTAGGCGGTTGGAGGCTGCCAAGCGTCTAGGCGACGATTAACCGGCCGCTTAGACCGATTTTTACAACACTGATATATATATATATATATATATATATATATATATATATATATATATATATATATATATATATATATATATATATATATAGGCTTAGGTTATTGTATTCAAAGTAATTATCGTGTTATTGTATGCATAATCAAATTTACTAATTTTAAGAAAGTGATTAATATATATTATTGAATTAAATATAATTGAAAAATATCATCTTATTTAATTATAAGGGTAATTTAGTCAATTAATATATATTTAATAAAGGAAAATTGCATTTTTTAAGGGATCATCGATTCTATTAATTTTAAAAATCCAATTTTAGGAATTATAATTCTTTTAATTCGGACATTCTGATAGAATATGTTTATGATTATATTCAAAAATAAAAATATTCAGAACAATAAATAATAAACATATTCTTGAACCTATTTCTTGATCATTACTTAAATTTTTTTTTGTCGAATAACAATTATTGAACAATCAATTGAAGAATAAAAACAAAAAATACATTATTTCTTATAGAATACGGGTAACAATTGTTCAAAATTATATTTATTGTTAAAGAATAAAACTAAATAAACTTTCAAAACGGGAAAGAAAACATCAAAATCTATCAACAACACTAATATATTCTAAAAGAATAATGTTGCTTAGAATCACTTTCAATTTTGTGGTCCGTTTTTCAAGCATCAACTTCTGTGATTCCAACAGAATTGGAATTCGTGATTCCATTCCAACAGAATTGAAATTCTTGATTTCATTCTAATAGAATTGAAATCTCACTAATATCGTCCATTGAATCATCTATATAAACAAATTGATTTTTATCATATAAGAAGAAGTAAATTTGATATGAAAATAGTGACAAACTACCTTCACTTTGTACTTTACATATAAGAAGAAGGTCATTGACATAGGTGGCAGCTAGCGGAAGAAGAGAATAAGAAGAATGATGGCAGCGGACTTCGACCAATGGCAACCGCTCCTCCACAGCTCCCTTCTCAAGCAAGAAGGTCGCGGCGTCCGATGATGGACGCGTTTCCCAGCGGCAGCAACTGCAGCGATAGGCAGTTGTGGTGCATTCCTCCTTACACACGACCGAAATGACACCACCCCTCGTCGGTCTCTGTCTTCAGCCTTCATGAAAAGATAACAACAACAACCATCGACATGGCGTTGGATACGATGGTCAGAGGAGTAAGAGAGTAGGGTGGCGGCCGGTGGTAGGAGGCATAAGGATAGAGGTGACGGCTGGAGATGGTTTTATTAGGGTTACGGTTTACATTGGAGGTGGTTCTAAAAAGTCGACGATGGATGGTGAAAACCTAAATAGCTGAAGTCAATGGTTACCATAATTATAAGATATTATTTGTGGAAACTAATTATCAAATTACCTATTTACCCTTATTTTTTTATTTTTATTTTAAATTTTGATTGACCCACATTTATGTATACAATAACACAATAATTACTTTGAATACTTGAACCTATATATATATATATATATATATATATATATATATATATATATATATATATATATATATATATATATCAACTTATTTTTTAAAATAAAAAGTTAAGATGTGATGATTCATATGATGTAATTGAGATTGTGGAAAATGGAGATAAATTTTCACGTGATTGTGATTCCAATTCGTCAAGCAAAAGCCATCGCCACTACAAACACCACACGACATTATCACGCTTCTTTTTATTTCTTGTTTTCTTAATTTTATTTAAACTTTTATCACCTTTTAACCGTATCTGGTTTTTAAAGATAATTATATATTTTTTGCAATAAAAGGTTTAAGGAATTTGAATTCCTCCCCCGTCACTTAATCTAAGAAATGATATAATTCATTAGATGCGGACTTTTGGACAATATAATTGTGTCCATACGATAACCAAACGCATCGCTCCGTTGAATCTCACATTCAATTCATTTGGATTTCAATGGAATTGGCCAGT
Source organism: Lactuca serriola (assembly GCF_051521515.1). Lineage (NCBI taxonomy): Eukaryota > Viridiplantae > Streptophyta > Magnoliopsida > Asterales > Asteraceae > Lactuca > Lactuca serriola. The sequence goes on from NC_136410.1 coordinate 108,521,027, forward strand.
AAAACACGTTCAGTCGGTAGATAGCTAAAAAATCAATTTAAGAAGTTAAATATTTGAATATATTTATTATGTTTAATTTTTTTAGTTGTCATAAATTTAAATTCGTATATATGAACATGCCATAGATTACAAGTTACGTTTTTGTATACTATGTTTGACAGATCTTTCAAAGATCAAATAATATGTTTGCTTTTTGCATTTGCATGTCCTTTACTTCAACATTTACAACAAGAAACTTAATTGAATTCTACACATTAATATTACAAGGACTTGACCTATTATGCATCTTATACGCATACATCTTTTATAATTGGAACTCGCTTTTAGTTCTTGCACCCTTTGATCTATTGTTCATAGGATATTAGAACCTCCTTCAAAGTTTTATGTTCATTAAGTATTTAAACTACGCTTAGAGCATGTGATATCTAAATTAAAACGCTGTTCATCATGATATAACGCTTTAAGTATCGTGAAATATCATAGATAATTAAAAAGGGATATGGGGTCCCCCCATGAGGTTCCAAAACGCAATTGGACAAGTAATTTATAGCAAGGTACAACCTCTACAGCAGAGGAATCATGTGAAGAAGGTAGAGTGGGTTCGATGGCTGGGTGGTGTGGTGTTGGCGTGCAATGTAAAGAATAAAGATGTGAGTGGATGGCAACATCGATTTTAAGACCCTCCTCAACACACATTTGCCTCGCTTTCAAAGTAAATTGAAAAAACCATTTTTTTTCTTAAATTAAAATTATTTGTTTGGTTTTTATCTAAAAAACTTAAATATGTTGAGTGTATTCTAAAATTTATTAATTTCATCAGTAATTTTATATTTCTACCATAATTTTGTCGCCAATTATTCCTGCAACCAAAAGGAAGTAATTTATCCAAAAATAGTAAAAAGGGAAACCACATGTCGACAATGAAGGAAGATTTGTCACAATTTTAAGTTTGTATGTATAAGTACTCCTTCACCTCCTTGAAATCAAAAATAGTATGAGATAACTAAATGCACAACCATAGCAACATAGTATGGCGACTAGATGGTATAACAGCAAGTACATCAAGCACAATCCATGACATGCAATATAGCAACAACATAGTACATATGATATACCATGTAAACACTCAGCACATAATACATATAGTGACAACCAACATATGAAAACAATAGCATAATACATATAACATACTATATAAATACCCTGCACATAATTTACATGTGTGTTCAGAAAATAACTATATATGCATGAACATAATTAAGCGACGTAATTATCTTTAATTAACCGCAACTATAATAATTAGGGTTGTTGAACTTAATTTTTTTTTTTGAAACGGCAATCTAACATACTCCTAAATTACTCCTTAAATCCATCTATGTCCACAACGAGACTTGAACCTCCAATCTCAAAGAGGAATGACAACATCGAATACAGCTCCATTAGAGTTGTTGAACTTAATTAACTTCTTTCTACTCTTAAATCTTCATAACACGACCTTAAGGAAATAATGTAATAATCTAAAAGGCATTATGACCAAATTTAAACAAAATATCGTGCCTAATATAAGACATAACATTACCCGACATTTGTGAATTCACTCATGAAATTAACACAATTGTTTGAATGCCATACCAGCTTTACTACAAAAGAAAAAAATCAATAAATCCCTTTGAAAGTTGTCTAAAATGTTTCCAACACATCTAATCAGATTCTAATGAGTTAGGATGATCATGATTGATCAAAGAGTTCCATTAACCATATCAAAATTGTTAGGATCGCTACTAGCCAAACCATGGTCAACATAGAAGAACAATGAGGTTTCATTATCGAAAACCAATTGGTGATAAAAGAGATTACCCATTGCCTTATATACTAGAATATAGTTTCTGTTTTTACCGATGTGGGAATGAGTTTGCATCCTAACAATCTTCCCCTCAAACCCAAGTTCCGCCCTTGGACTCCCCTTCAACGACTGTTCATCAGATCCAATATTTTTACATGTTGCTGATAATCTCGGCATAGTTTCACCTGACCTGGACCATCAGGAAAACTTTTGATACAAGGCTTCAGGATCGACTTTGTTAGAAGAACAATGAGGTGATCGCTACTAGCCAACCATGCTCAACATAGAAGAACACTGAGGTTCCATTTTCTAAAACCAACTGGTGATAGAAGGGATTACCCATTGCCTTATACGCTAGTGTATAGTTACTCTTTTTACCTATGTGGGATTGGGTTTGCATCCCAACAAAAACATCCTAATTAACATCATTAACATCATTAATCTATCAGTCAGAAGGATTAACACCATCATTTTCAGTTGGAAGTCTAGAATTTAACCTCAACTCATATTGTAACACTAATTTTATGGCTATATTTATATTCAGATGAATGATACGGTGATTCACCATTTCTAGGGTTCAAAACGCCCATCAAACCTTCATAATCATAAATATGTCCATATTTTCATGGATTAGCTTTAATTTCTTAGACATATTACTCTATAATCTACATCTAAGCACATTTAATCCTTGTGTTTCACCAAAAATTTAAAGTTAACGAATCTAAGAAATGATCCACCATTGTTAGAAGCTTAAACTCTAAAACCAAGCATCAAAATGTAGAAGAATACCATCTCAAAGGCTTTATCACTTGAATTTGTTGCCATATTCTAGAAAGCATCACTCATATCTTCAAATTTTGAAGTTTTAAGCTTCCCTCTTAATCTCCACTTAAAAACGTTCAGAAATATAGAAGGGGAGTTGCGGGCTTAAGGCTTTTACACTTTCCTTATTTGCAAAAAAACTAGTGCTTTAACTTCATCGTTTTGCATGATGTAGCCTAGTTATGATGTTTTTAAGAATTCAAGTCCTTATGTTTCTAAGTTGACCCCAAACATTAGATTTCTTATTGTTAAACCATTTATGCATGTATTTTTATTATTGTGATGTTTCTACAAACAGTGAGCCTTGATAGTACCCATGAGAAAATGGTAAAGACTGAGGTTGAAAATAGGTTGCCACTAATGACCAAGTGATGGATGAAGAAGTTATAGAAATGTGAAAGAAAACTGATGAATGGGCATATTGTGCTCATGAAGAAGCACAACACGCTTCTGCGAATAGAACAAAAATGGAAACTCACATGTTTTGTACCATTCTATCCATTCAGTCTCCAAAATACAGTCTTGATGTCCAATGACACCTATTGAGTTCAGGGGAACGCTTGGACCAATAGAATTTGAAGGATTTGTCAATTTATCCACTTAATCATTGTAAGAGACCATGATCCCAACTTCTATTTCTTTATTTTTTACGGTGAAATCTTAGTGTTTTGATAAACCTTAAGGGTGAATTCGAAAATGATAGATAAAGGTAATATTTATAATTGTTGTGACAACTTCCATATCTTTATTAACATACATGCATGTGGTCTTATGATGGATTTATCAAAGTGACTATTAAACCTGTTGGGTTTAAGAATGTTGCGTCATTGGGCCTTATGCTATTGTTTATTTTGAATATCCGGTTTTGGCCTGTCTAACCGTGGATTATTATTAGGGTTAGCATATTTATATAGTGCATGCATGTATAGCTTTAAAAGGTTACACTTCTCATTAATAGCTTTTGTTGCATTGTAACCCAAACACACCTCTACATTCGAAGTTCTTTATCAAGCTCTTCTGAGGTGTTGAATATTAATCATTCGACATTGTTTGATCCATTCTCGTGTTCTTTGCTTCATCAATATTGTTTATCTGTTTGGAATCTATCAATATATTAGCGTAACATTCTCATCAATTGGTATCAGAGCAGGAGATTGTGTAATTAATACGCATCTCTTCTATTTGAAGAATCCTTTAGGGTTTCCGCTTTTATCGAATATATAGAAGTTGTCTTCTTCTGGTCGACGATGTCTCTTGTGTTTGAAAAAACCCTAAGTTCAACTTCACAAGTCTGATTCTAGCAGATATTAGAAGAAGCTCATCATGTCTCATAACGACTCTCAAACCAATCCCATCAACATCTCCAACATCATTAGATCCACTACTAGGATTCCCATTCTCGATACTCAAGATTATGAAGTGTGGACACATCACTTCGAAGACTACGTCGTTGGATCTGAAGACAATGGCTATTTTATCTGGGAAGCGATAACATTGGGTCTGTTTGTTCACTCCGGAACGAATAGAACTATCAAGACTCAAAAGGAGTACAACCAACTCTTGGTAGACATAGAGAAGATCCCTCAAGATGAGAAAGACAAGTTGCTATGTAACGTTAAAGCTATGAGAATGATCAGATTCGCTTTGCAAGCTGAAACTTTCATCTAGTAAGTTCTTGCACCACTACAAAAGAAATCTAGGATAGGCTAAAAGAATTATATTATACTGATGAGGATCTAGAGCACTTAATTCAAACTCTGTTGCTCTATGAGTTCAGTGCTTTCGAACAAAAACTTGAGGAGAAACTCATTCAAGCATTCAATCGGTTCAACCACTTGCTTAGCAAGATGATCAAGCATGGTATTGGAAGGGAAGTGATCGAACAAAAAGTTACATTCATGAATAGGTTAAGACCCAAATGGATGGCAGTGGTCTCAACTATGAAGGCACACGAGCAGTTTAAAAACTATTCATTGGCGAAGCTAGTAGGAATCCTGAAATTGCATGAAAGCGTAGTGTCAAAGGAAGCGAAAGTAGTTTCGGGTGTGGGATCCTTGGATCTTCTCTCTAAGGGCAAGAGCGTGACAGAAGAAGAAGAAGAGGAATCGGATATGTCAGAATGCGATCTGACTAGTGAAGAATATGCAATCATGGTTACAAACCCAAAGAAGTTTGCTCGTAAAAAGTTCCCTGTCAAGAAGAACCGAAACTGGCAAGGTAGCTACAGCTCGGCGAAATAGGAAACCAAGAACACTTCTCAAAAGGACGACGAAAAGAAGGAGATCAAGCTTGTGGGAGACTCTGGGTATGATTGCAATTACTGCCACGACAATAACCACTTTGCCAAGGATTGCATTCTAAGAAACATGGCTTAGAAGAAGGATGGTGAGATGACGAAGCTTACTACATGCGTAAGCTGGAGGAGATAAAGAAGAAGAAAGCAACTAACAGTCCTATGAATGCATTGATTGTGTAGGAGAACGTTGGTGATGATGAGTTCGGTGGAGTAGAGGTCTGGTCTACAGACTCTAAAGATGAAGAGGTACGTAAACCTACACGTGGAAGAGCATTTGTGGCAAAAGAAGACCTTACTGAGTCAGCTGGAAAATGCTTGATGGTGACAGCTGGAGTATCAAGGATGAGGGGATATACAACCGAAGGTGAGCATGATGAAGCGAGGCTGAAGGAAGACAAATGCTTCGCTGCCAAGCCTGTGAGTGAAAGGATCAATGACTGCGATCAGATGATCAAGAAGGCACAATCCATCCTTGAATCACTTAAAATACTAGTAATAAACTATGAAAAAAAATTAAACGAATTAAAATTCAAGTTTTCTAACTTAAGTGGAAGTCTAATGCAAACACGCCTAGCGAATTCTAACATAACTGATCAACTCAGCAAGGTGACTTCCAAGAGTGAGGAGAGAAGGATGTGGATAGAGTTGAAGGAAGCAGAGTTAGTTAGGGCTAGGGATGAACTTATTTATTTGCAACGTGGCAATTTATAGTTTTTAGAACAAAGGAATGTTTTTAGTTTAATAGCTAAACGCTTATACACATATATCACTCAGTTGCATTTAGATTGTGAGATTGGTAAGAAGATTCATAAAATGATTTTGCCCTTCCTTGAATTTAAGGAAGACGAAGTCATTGCTGAATGTGAATCCATTGTGTCTTCAGATGAGGTTTTAGAAACCTATAGATATGGACTAGACAAAATTGAGGCCTTTATTGAATCCAAAGAACATAAATGGATGCTTAGGAATTTACTGGACGAAAATGACAAATTAAATATCAAGACGAAGACCATACAGAATTTTGACTCATCAAATGCTAAATTAAGTTCAGAACATAAAATGAATATAGAAACCACTTCTGAATTTGATGATGATAGTGAGATGAGTGAAATCTCAGTAGAAGACGAGGTCGATTGTTCAGATTTTCTTAATAGCGAACCTGAATCAACAAAACCATTTATATCTGAAAATTCCATTGAGTTAGCTCGCATGTCCAAGGACAAGTCCAATGTCCTCAAAGAAAAGGAGGTTGTTTATCAAAAGGTGTGAACAGTGCTGAACCAAGTATATGTCGTTGAATGAGTAACTAAGAAACAAACGACAGAGTTAACATCCTTGGTTGATAAAGATAATGTTGAAGGTTGCGAAAACTACTTCTGGTCTGTTCCCATTGACAATGCAGACGAAACGGTTGGTCTATCGGAGCGAACATCATGGAGGGTCAAAGGTAGATACGTGGTTGAACCCATCAATAGTCCTTCAAGTTTTGATAAACCAAGTTCAAGTGGTACGAAAGAGATACCAAACGAACCAATGAAAGCATCCATTATATCTTCCATAACAACCGAAGCTTATGAAGAGGGACCGAAACCTAGAGAGAATATTCACAAGTCACAAGAGCAACTCTCTGAACAGAAAAGGCAGAGGAACAAGAGATACATGAAGAACCTCAATGAGAGAAAACAGTTTTGGCAGTCCCAAAACCCTAATTATGTTCTCTCTAAAAAGGCGACCAATCTTAAGGCAAATGAGAAATCAAGAGCCTCATCTCCTTCTTGCAACCACTGCCAGTCATGCAGTCACAAGGGCCAAACACATAAAATGTAGTTTCGGTCCTAACTCTACTAGTGATCAGATTCGAAAGTCCAGTTTCTGTTCTAAATCCCATCCTCCTCACTCCCAACCAAAACCAAACCCGGTGAAGGATATCAAAGGAAAGGGAAAGCTCATCTCGAATAATGAAGCTCACATTAAGAAAACGTCAACTAACACTAAGATTCAAAAGAAAAATTCCACTAAGATTCCAACTAAAAATAAATCATCAGAATCACAATAACCAAAATGAGATAAAAAATAAAATCAAACTCTATACCATCAAAAGGAAAGATGAAACCACTTTAATAAAAAGAACATATATGGTTGATCTTTCTGTGAATTCCCTACTCTGTAAATGACTCACAAGGGCCCAAGAAACTTTGGGTTCCTAAGTCTGATTAATTTTGCAGGTTATTAGTGACGAGCAGTTTAACGACGAATGGTATATCGAGAATGGCTGCTCTCGTCACATACAGGAAGGAGGGAAGAGCTAAGGGAGTTTTGGTCCCTTTAGGATGGTGGATGTGTTAAATATGGGAATAACTCATATGGTATGATCAAAGGGTATGGAATGATCACCAACGGTGAATTCTCAATACGAAAAGTAGCCTACGTGGAGGGATTGCAGCACAATCTCATAAGTGTCTCTCAACTAGTTGTGGGAACTGGCTTGAAGGTTTCGTTCGATGATGAGGGTTCTGAGATAATTGAAAAGCAAACGAAGAAAGTTCCATTGAAGTCCATGCGCAAAGGTGAGATGCATCCTCTAAATCTCAATCCAATTCGAAGGAAACCAGCAGTTTGCCTACTAACGAAGGCGAACTCAGATAAAAGTTGGTTGTGGCACCAAAGGCTCTCGCAACTGAACTTTAAAGATTTAAACAAGCTGGTGCTTGGCGATCATGTGCGAGGACTTCCCCTTCTCAAGTTTTATAAGGAACATTTGTGCGCAACATGCGAGATGGGAATGCAAAGCTGAACAAGTCATCCTACTCATATCAATACAAAGATCATCGAACCTCTTGAACTTCTACATATCGAATTATGTGGACCTTCGGCTATCGAAAGTATTGGTGGTAGTAAGTACATACTTGTTATTGTAGATGATTTTTCACGCTTCACCAGGGTTTTCTTTCTTAAGCAGAAATCAGAAGCCACTCCCAGAACAGAATGGGATCGTTGAAAGGCAAAACCATTCATTATGTGAAGCAGCCCAAACCATGCTGAGCTTCACATAATGAATGGTTTGTTTTTTCCACTATCTTTATGGTTTGATGCAATAGTTGCTGCTTGTTAAACTCAGAACCGATCCTTCCTCAAAAAGCGATTTTCCGTTACTCCATACGAGATTTTGAATAATCGCAAGCCTAATGTAAAATTTTTCCACGTGTTCGGTTCAAGATGCTTTATTTTCAACTCCAAAGAGAACCGAAACAAGTTTGATGTAAAGGCAGACGAAGGGATCTTTCTTGGTTACTCGCTTACTTCAAAGGAATATAGGGTTCTGAATAAACGCTCAAAGAGGATTGAAGAAACCTACTATGTTACTTTTGATGATAATTACATGAAGAAAATTCGAACAAGCGAAAGTCCAACAGAGGAAATCTTTTCAGAATCAGGTCAAGTCTCGGTTCCTAATTCCAATTTGTTTGAAGAGTACATGCTGCTCTTTGATGAACCAGAGAAGGCGATTCACTCAGAAGCGAAAGCAACAGATAATAAAATAAACAACTTGAAGAAGATTACCAACGAAGCTACAAAAGACATGGAAAGCGAACCTCTCGACTCAAATAATCATCCAGCTTCCAATGACCCTCCAAGAGAAAGCTCTATATTCCAGGAGGAGGGTTCGTCTACACCAAAAATAACTGAATTGCATCTCCATGGGGAGAATCTTGCACAAACCTCAACTCATGAAGGTCCAATCGAGGGGGAGAATTCTGAACATGACATGGGATACGCTTCGCCATTTAAGGGGGAGAATGATAATACAAATGACGAAGGTGAGCAATCGGAACTCGAAGAAGAAATTAATGCTGAGTTAGACCGTGCCTATGATCCAAATTACCCTCCTCTCACAAAATGGACAAAAGATCATCCTAAAACTCAAATAATTAGTGAATCATCTGAGGGAGTTCTCACACACTCTCAATTAAAAGCGAAGCAAATTGCTTTATTCTCTCAAGTAGAATTTTGCATGTTTAATTCGTTCGTCTCCAAAATTGAACCGAAGACGGTAAATGCTGCTCTTGATCACTCTGATTGGGTGCAAGCTATGCATGACGAACTCCATGAGTTTGAAAGAAATCATGTTTGGATGCTGATTCCCACACCTAAGGATGCATCTGTAGTCAGATTAAAGTGACTCTTCATAAATAAGTTATATAAATAGGGTAATGTTATTCGCAACAAAGCGAGGTTGGTGGTAAAAGGATATTATCAGGAAAAAGGAATAGATTATGAAGAAACCTTCGCTCCAGTAGCAAGGTTGGAATCAGTAAGAATCTTTCTGGCTTATGCTGCACATAAAAACTTCAAAGTTTTCCAAATGGATGTAAAATGTGCTTTCTTTAATGGAGAACTAGAAGAAACGGTGTACATGGATCAACCACCTGGATTTGTGAAAGAGAAGTATCCTGATCATTGCTACATTATGGATAAAGCAATCTATGGTTTGAAGCAAGCCTCGAGAGCCTGGTATGAAACTCTAACACGCTTTCTCAAAATGTCAAAATTCAAACAAGGTTCGGTTAACCCAACCTTCTTTCCCAAGAAAGAAGGCGAACACTTAATGATAGTTCAAATTTACGTCGATGACATCATCTTCAGCTCCAAGAATCCTAGCTTAATAGTTGAATTCAAGAAGTTGATGGAGACTAAGTTTGAAATGAGCGCAATGGGTCCAATTAACTTTTTCCTTGGACTGAATATTAGAAAGGGACCAGAAGGCATCTTCATTAATCAGGAGGCTTACACGAACAATCTGTTGGCGAAGTTTGGCATGATGGGAGATTCCAAAGTGAAGGTTCTAATGGCATTTGGCACGAAGCTAACATCATCTCTGGAAAAACTGGCTGTTGATTTGACTCTCTATCGTCAAATGATAGGGTCCCTAATGTATGTAACAGCTAGTAGACCGGACATAATGTTTTCTGTCTGTTATTGTGCAAGGTTTCAAGCAAATCCAAGAGAACCTCATATGGTTGCAGTGAAAAATATATTCCGATATTTGAAGCGAACCTCGTCTCTCGGTCTTTGGTATCCTACAAAATCTGGCTTCTTTGTTCAAGCCTTCTCTGACGCCAATATTGGTGGATGTGGATTGGACCGAAAGAGCAAAACTGGCGGGTGCCAATTCCTTGATGGAAAACTCGTCAGCTAGCAGTCAAAGAAACAAACTTGCGTGTTTCTTTCCACAGCCGAAGTTGAGTACATTGCTGCAACATCCTGTACATCACAAGTCTTATGTATACAAAGCCAACTTAGAGATTATGGCTAAAGCATGAAGAAGATTCCCCTTTACTGTGACTCTGAAATGCGATTCGAATTGGTCACAATCCAGTGCAACACTCTAAGACTAAACATATTGCATTGAGATACCACTTAATTAAGGACCATGTTGAAGATGGTAATGTTGAAGTTCACTTAGTTCAGTCCTCCGATCAACTCACTGACATCTTCACTAAGGCCTTACCAGAAGCAATATTTAATAAAATTCTACAAGGTTTGGGAATGATACAAACTGAGTCGGTACCGAAACCTCTTTCGTCTCACTAAAACTTGGAGAAGCGAAATAGAGCGATCGCTCGGTCTATTTCGGTTCCAGAATTTTTGGGGACCGAAATGAACCGAACGCTCGACCCATTTCACTTCATCTTTTCTAACGTTTGGTTTCGGTTGTAAATTTTTGTATATCTTTTCGCTTGCTATTCTTTCGCTTTTATCTTCATTCCATAAATCCAAAAATATTTTATTTTCTGTTTTTATTATTATTTAAGAAATTCCAAAAATCCAAAAAAAAAAAAAATAATATATATATATATATATATATATATATATATATATATATATATATTTATTTTCTGTTTTTATTGTTTTTTCAGAAATCCCAAAACTCCAGAGATATTTTATTTTCTGTTTTTATTCCTTTTCAGAAAAATCCAAAACTTCAAAGATATTTTCTTTTTGTGTTTCGTTTCGTTTTTGTTTCTTTTCTCTCTTAGGTTTGAAGATCACAGAAGCTATAACAGTTGGAGCTAGGGCAGGTATGACATTTTTATCTTTGTACTAGTTAAGTGTAACGCCCCGGTTTTTCTCGGTACGTTTGGTTAATTATTTTTAATTATCCTTGTAACCTAGGGTTAATTTATTTAACCAATGTCTGATTTCTTATGTTATTGGACTCTTTTGATCATCTTGTAAACTCCTTTTATTGAAGTCCATGGACTATGGGCCTATTTGCAAAGTCCATCTAGTAAATAGTACTTAATGTGTTAATTGAGTCATTTGGAACACACACAAGAACAACACTCTAAACCCTCCCTCTCTCTCTCTAAAATCGTCCTCTATCTCTTTGGGATCAAGAGCAGCCAAGGGGATGTTGTTTGGAGCTTAATTCTTGTTCATTTCCAGCCTTGATTCATATTGGTATGAACCTCCTTATCATTTCTTACAACTTGATTCATAACCTTGTTCTAGTTTTATGATTTCATCTTCACTTCTTCTCCTTCTTATTTGATTTGTAATTGTATGTTATACATCATCTCAAGGTCCTATCTTCACCCCATATATGGTGGATGATGGATCTAGGGGATTACATGTGGCAAAAGATCATGGAAACCCTAAAAGGGAGAATGGTGATTTTATGTGCTTTATGTTCATTTTCATGTTGATTGTTATTACAATCTTGTGGCAAAATGAAATCCTAATGATACCTAACCCTTTTTAGTACCACCATTATCATGGGGACTAAATTGGGATGATGAACACATCTTAAAATTGTTTCAAAGAGAGAAGGATGGATAAGCCAAAAAGGAATCATGGGTGGCTACGATTCTGTTTTCCATCAGATCTGTAGTCATTTTGTAAAACTCATATCTTGATCTCTATAACTCAAACGGACCCCAAACCACTTCCAAAAGTTCACAAATTGAGTTGGCTAACGTTCTTAAGAAGGCCAACCTCACTGATAAGGACTTTATCTATGGGAAAGAATGGCATCTTTGCTGTTAGGTCTGATCCGGGTCTGTTCTGATATGTCATTTTGTTTTCATCATTTCTAAGGCTTGGAAAAGGATCCAGAGTGATTACGAGTTTCTATTTGTTCCTTATATTATGAATTTAAGATCTGGAGAATATGGGGTGTTATTTCCAATTATAAATTGGTTAGAATGGATCCACACTCCAGATCAGTGGGCAGTCACCAGCTTTTGCTAGTGCTGTGATTGTCCAAAATGTGAATTTTATATCTGGAGTTTGGGAGATTCTTTTCATTCAATTCCAACTCTTAGACTTTCATTTATATGTCCTTTACTTCTATTAATTTTGGTTTGGACGAATTCTACTCACAAGTTAGGTATAATTGGCCAACATCACTTGACTGTATTGTTGGAGACAGAAGTGATACACCATTTTGTAAAATTCATATTTAATTCATCTTTTGGAGTTAGAATGAGTTCTTTATAGTTATGGAATCTTAAGAAATCATAGTTTCCTATAAAATTTAGTTAAATCTATGTTTCTGTTTTAGATTTTGGAGTAAATCCGTTTTGAACAGCAGGTCTGTTTTAGAGACCTTGCTGTGATTACTCTTTTCTCAACTCATAGCTTCATTACTTCTCCTTTCTAACCTTTAGTCCTTCTTAGGTGAGGTTTTGAAGTTTTCTCAAGCTTGGTAGCATTATTTGATTCTTATCTATCCTTACTACTCACTCAAGGTGAGTTCTCTCACACCGTTGTATTAATGATTGTGTTTGCTAGTTAGCTAGTGTGTGATTATTTGAATTTATTATAAAAGCATGCTACATAAGTATTGTTTCAATTCGTACATGTGCACTGTATGTAACTAATCATGGATATGGGGACACCACCAAAGGATATGGATTTACTGGTGCGGTGGGTAGGTAAGATCACCAATGTAATACTCATCACGAGGTGCGGTGATTAGGGTCAAGTGATACGGGATCTTCCCGGTGCAGCTCAAACCTACAAGTCCTTCTTGTATTATTGGCGTTGATTCGTTCTTTGCCCTTATCATATAATTATAATTGGAATGGATTAGGGTTAGTAAATATGAATGTTAGTACAATGTCTGTGTTTGAATTCACTATGGTTTGTGCTTATGGTTTCCCTTATAACTTTTCAGGTGTTAAGATTAAAGAGGCTAAGGCGTGGCATGCAGCACCGGGACATCGCTACTAGTTATTTTTGTTGGGACCTTATTATTATTATTACTTCCACACTTATTTTATATGATTATTAAGTTGATGGATTATGTTATGACTATTTCTGTTGTTTTAATTTAATTTAAGATGGGTTTTAAAAGTTTAAAATTTTTGCAAAAATTTGGGTCTCACAAGTTGGTATCAAAGCCACAGTTTGAGGGAACTAGGAATTCTTGTGGATGTTCTAGACTCAAATTTGAGGCTCTATAAGAGTTTATTTTCTTTTTAAAATATTTTTCAAACCTTCTGAAGACTAGTAGTGGAAGATGTCGCGGTGTGCCAGTCAGCCAACCAAGTAAGCCTTATTTCTTATGTTAAATGTTTATGTTAAATTGTTGACTATGAATTGGATTCTACTAGCCTTAAAATATTAGATTACACACTTAGTTAGTGTTAACATGTGAGAGAGTTGTAAAATTAACGGCTAGAGCGAACTGGAAATTTTGAAACTAGACGCGAATGAGAAATTGGAACTTGTGTGGAAGATAGTATAAGGGCCCCTACTATTTGAAACATCGGTGCCGATTTCGAGTCGGGGCAAGGTTGAAAAATTTTCGGCAAGCTGAGTGTTTTGTCTTCCTAGAAATATCTAGGCTGAATTATTTCTAAGATTTTCCTTCTTCTGTGGATACCAATGGCTCCGCCTGCTCGACTTAATCAGCTCCAAATGGAGCAAGTTAGGGATATTGTCGCTGAGGAATTCAATAACGGTTTCAACGAACTAATCCCAGGTTAACTAATGACATAATCAACCAATTCGGTGTTCTTCTGGATGAGCGCCTCGCGGCTATTCCCGGGGAAGTGTTACTGGCTCTGCCTGTTCAGGATTCGGCATACTACTTCGAGAAGTTTAACAAGTGTAGCCCTCCTCTTTGGAATGGTGAATCCGACCTAGTTGCTGCTAAGCCTTGGGTGTCAGATGTTGAGGGCGCCTTCATAAGTGTTGGGTGTCCGGACCAGTACAAAGCAGTGATCGCCATGAATCAGCTGTGAAAAAGGGGAAAGACATGGTGGAACACCATCACCGCTCTATTGAACGAAGAAGAAGTGAGGGCCATGTCTTGGGCCCAATTTGTGGAGAGGTTCGAGGCACAATATGTGCCTAAGGTGGAGCAGCAGCGGACGCAACAAGAGTTCATGGCCTTACAGCAGACTACCGAGTCCGTTAGTGACCTGAACGCCAAGTTCTTGGAGATGCTATCTTTTTGCCCCTCGTTTGCTGGGAATGAGGCCTGGTTAGTCAGCCGGTACACGGCCATACTAAGTACCGAGATTCGGGAATTCGTTTGCATGCGGGATTTCTCGACTTTATCTGCGATCATGAATGTAGCGAGGAGGAGGGAAATCGAGTTGCAGACCCAATCCAAGAGGAAGGCCAATGACACCTCTTCCAAGACATCCAGAGATGCCCAGAAAAAGCAAAAGCAGGTTAGTAAGTCAAGGTATGAGTATAGGACGTCTTCATGGCGAGAAAAATCTGTTGATATGCTACAACTGCAAAAAGCCAGGGCATCATTGGAAGAATTGTAGGAATCCCCCTGCGAGTGCAGTACCTCATATTACTTCTGCAGTTCCCATCTGCTATCATTGCAACGAGACGGGACACAAGAAGCCTGAATGCCCGAAGTTGAAGATTGGTAAAGGAGACGGGGGTACAAATCCTGCAATTGCATCATCCTCTAAGGGAACCACTATGGTGACACGATGTCGTGCTCACCAGATGACTGTGGAGGAGCCGGTGATTACAACGACAGTGTCAGGCACTTATTTGCTAGATTCCGAGCCCGATGTTGTTATGTTTGATAGCGGTGCTACCCATTCTTTTGTATCTCACACGTTTATTAATCGTTTGGGGCGTAGTATCGGAAAATTGGCTCACCCAATGGTTGTCGATGTTGTCGACAACCGCACTATTTATGTCACCGATGTTTATCGGGGTTACACTCTCGAGTTTTCTGGAGTTGAATTCCCCATTGATCTTATCCCTATTGTGATGCGAGAGCTCTGCTTTATCGTAGTCATGGATTGGCGTGATGCGTTTGATGCGGAAATCCACTGTCGTAAGAAGCAAGTTCGTGTTCGAAACCCTAGAGGTGGGGAACTTATTATTCAGGGGGACATTCCCCGCCTGGCTATGGCTTCTTGCTCTTCTGCTATAGCACTAGATGACGTTCCTATCGTTTTCGACTTCAGCGATGTATTTCCACAGGAACTCCCTGGCTTGCCACCTATTCGGCAAGTGGAGTTTAGCATTGATTTGGTGCCAGGTGCGACTCCGGTAGCGAAATCTCCTTACCGCTTGGCACCACCTGAAATGAAAGAGCTCCAAGATCAACATCAAGAAGTAAGTGATAAAGGGTTTATACGTCCAAGCTGCTCGCCTTGGGGTGCTCCTATTCTCTTTGTGAAGAAGAAAGATGGATCCCAGCGAATGTGTATTGATTATAGGGAGCTAAACAAGCGCACAATAAAGAATAGGTACCCGTTGCCACGTATTGACGATCTTTTCGATCATCTTCAGGGAGCATCTTGGTTTTCCAAGATTGATTTACATTCCGGTTACCGTCAGATACAGGTTCGTGAAGAAGACATTGAGAAAACAACATTCCGTACTCGATATGGGCACTTTGAATTCGTGGTGATGCCTTTTGGGCTCACCAATGCACCCGCAACGTTTATGGATCTCATGAACCGGGTGTGTAGCCTGATGCTTGACCGTTCGGTCATAGTGTTCATAGATGACATCTTAGTCTATTCTAAGAGCAAAGAGGAGCATCAGCAACACCTTCGGGAGATTCTGGAAACTCTGGCATGAGAAAGGCTTTATGCTAAATTCTCAAAATGTGAATTTTGGTTGGAAGAAGTTCAGTTCTTGGGGCATATGGTAAACAAACACGGTATTAAGGTCGATCAAGCCAAGGTTAATGCGGTTAAACAATGGAACCTCCTTATCATTTCTTACAACCTGATTCATAACCTTGTTCTAGTTTTATGATTTCATCTTCACTTCCTCTCCTTCTTATTTGATTTGTAATTGTATGTTATACATCATCTCAAGGTCCTATCTTCACCCCATATATGGTGGATGATGGATCTAGGGGATTACATGTGGCAAAAGATCATGGAAACCCTAAAAGGGAGAATGGTGATTTTATGTGTTTTATGTTCATTTTCATGTTGATTGTTATTACAATCTTGTGGAAAAATTAAATCCTAATGATACCTAACCCTTTTTAGTACCACCATTATCATGGGACTAAATTGGGATGATGAACACATCTTAAAATGTGTTTCAAAGGGAGAAGGATGGACAAGCCAAAAAGGAATCATGGGTGGCTACGATTCTGTTTTCCATCAGATCTATAGTCATTTTGTAAAACTCATATCGTGAGCTCTATAACTCAAACGGACCCCAAACCAGTTCCAAAAGTTCACAAATTGAGTTGGCTAACTTTCTTAAGAAGGCCAACATCACTGATAAGGACTTTATCTATGGGAAAGAATGGCATATTTGCTGTTAGGTCTGATCCGGGTCTGTTCTGATATGTCATTTTGTTTTCATCATTTCTAAGGCTTGGAAAAGGATCCAGAGTGATTCCAAGTTTCTATAAGTTCCTTATATTATGAGTTTAAGATCTGGAGAATATGGGGTGTTATTTTCAATTATAAATTGGTTAGAATGGATCCACACTCCAGATCAGTGGGCAGTCACCAGCTTTTGCTAGTACTGTGATTGTCCAAAATGTGAATTTTATATCTGGAGTTTGGGAGATTCTTTTCATTCAATTCCAACTCTGAGACTTTTATTTATATGTCCTTTACTTCTATTAATTTTTTTTGGACGAATTCTACTCACAAGTTAGGTAGAATTGGCCAACATCACTTGACTGTATTGTTGGAGACAGAAGTGATACACCATTTTGTAAAATTCATATTTAATTCATCTTTTGGAGTTAGAATGAGTTCTTTATAGTTCTGTAATCCTAAGCAATCATAGTTTCCTATAAAATTTAGTTAAAGCTATGTTTTTGTTTTAGATTTTGGAGTAAATCCGTTTTAAACAGCATGTCTGTTTTAGAGACCTTGCTGTGATTACTCTTTTCTCAACTCATAGCTTCATTACTTCTCCTTTCTAACCTTTAGTCCTTCTTAGGTGAGGTTTTGAAGTTTTCTCAATCTTGGTAGCATTATTTGATTCTTAGCTATCCTTACTACTCACTCAAGGTGAGTTCTCTCACACCATTGTATTGATGATTGTGTTTGCTAGTTAGCTCGTGTGTGATTATTTGAATTTATTATAAAAGCATGCTATATAAGTATTGTTTCAATTTGTACATGTGCACTGTATGTAACTAATCATGGATATGGGGACACCACCAAAGGATACAGATTTACCGGTGCGGTGGGTAGGTAAGAGAAGCAACGTAATACTCATCATGAGGTGCGGTGATTAGGGCCAAGTGATACGGGATCTTCCCGGTGCGGCTCAAACCTACAAGTCCTTCTTGTATTATTGGCGTTGATTCGTTCTTTGCCCTTATCATATAATTATAATTGGAATGGATTAGGGTTAGTAAATATGAATGTTAGTACAATGTCTGTGTTTGAATTCACTAAGCTTTGTGCTTATGGTTTCCCTTATAACTTTCAGGTGTTAAGATTAAAGAGGCTAAGGCTTGACATGGAGCACCGGGACATCGCTACTAGTTATTTTTGTTGGGACCTTATTATTATTATTACTTCCGCACTTATTTTATATGATTATTAAGTTGATGGATTATGTTATGACTATTTCTGTTGTTTTAATTTAATTTAAGATGGGTTTTAAAAGTTTAAAATTTTTGCAAAAATTTGGGTGTCACATTAAGTGTCCCTAGAAGGATGCTGTTGTATGTAGACCGAAGCCTCCAAGACTCTGAGTGAAGCCTTATTGATTCGATCGACACCCATCGTTTCTTCCCAATTAGGTTGCTAAATTCACTCAAGTGACGAGCTACTTTACTCTTCTCATATTGAGTTAAAAGTTTTCTGCTTTGTCATTCTCAAATAGCAGAGGTACTTACGGTTCCTTAACCACATTATCTTATTTCTCCATCTCATTTCACTCCATAATCGTAACCCTTGAGACTCTTGGCAATTACCACTGAGGTTTATGGTTACACAACATCTGTGTTGATGATCTTAGATATGTTCACTACATGCTAAGTGAGACCCAAAATCCAACACCTTAAATGAATTAACGATGAACGCTTAAATGTTCAAGCTATTACTTGTTACCTCAAGAAATTTCTTTTTATTTTTGCATGATCTTTATGAAATTCTCTAACACCAAGACGTTTCTTCCCATAAGATCCAATTTCGTTTTTGTTTTTAAGATTTCTTATTATCACCCAGTCACTACATAATTTTTCAACCCTACTTGTTCAACAAACCACATCGGTCTCACAAGTACTTCATCCCACTTTCGGTGTTATTTTAAGTATCGAAGTTCGGTTGAAGATAAACCACCCATTAAAGCCTATATTTGAAAAGATGCCTTTCAATGTTTCTTAACAAACATTTGATCGTATTTCAACGGGAAACCACACAGACACTTCCAAGTCTCTCTTGACTTTGAATGAAGAGATTCGTGCCTAAGATCCTTAGTATCATGTCTTCATTGACATCACTTATATCCCAAACACATCTTGCTTTATTTCTTTTTCTGTGGCACACTCTTGCACAAAGATCTTTATGATTTTCCAAAGTCTTGTTTATGGTACTAATGGCATTTTTTTTAGATTTGTGCTTTCGGTTCTGAAAGAAATGGTGGTTCACTTTATTATGGAGCGAAGGTTGCTTGACATGAAGAGAACGGATGAGTCCAAGCTTACAATGGAATTTGAATCGTTTACAATTTGAACGGGCGGTTAATGGATAAGATTTCAAATGGGAGCGTAAATTTGAAACGTGTTCCTGATGTCACGCCGCCTGACACCTTATGGGGGTAACACAACTGTCAAATCGTGCCTTTCCAGGCGTCGATACCGAAGAACATGGAATCATCACACCGAGATTTTCTCTCTCCTACAAATCGTATAATAGATCTTCACACCCCACTTTTGGTTCTTTACTACCTCTAAATCCTCTCGAGCATCCAAAGATGATCGTTACTTTTCATCTTCTTCTGCACCTACAACTATGGCTGAATCTTCTTCCGTTCATGAACAAACAGCTTCATCTCAGTTGTTAGTCATCAAACCTAATCAGAATCTGATTAACAATTTGAATCCTTTCCTCTATGATCTGTATATGCTTCAGGTGGTTGAATGTTTAAAATATTCACCACTCTTCATTGCTCTCACTAAGGTTGAATTTGTACCAATGTCGCTGCTATCTCAAGTATATACCAATGCTGTCTATGACAAACACAAGGACAATATCTTTTTCGACGTTTTCAGTCACAAGACGTCCGTCTCCAAAGCCCGCTTTTGTTCACTCTTAGGGATTCCTATTGATGATTCTTTAGTGAATCCTTACTCCATCACTGCGACCCAACTATTCACGATGTTCTACGATATGGGATATATAGATGTTCTTTCTACAATAACAAAGTTCAAGAAATCTTGCCTTCCACCACAATGGAATAGAATTTTCACTCTTCTTGTCAACATTTTATTGGAACGTGTTGCAGCTTTTGATCGTTCAAGAAAAGGGTTTATGACTATTCTCTATGGTCTTTCTCATGGTTTAAACATGGATTATGGATCGCTTATTTGAACTCAAGTAGTACAAAGTATCAATTCCTCTTAAAGTGACTCAGAGATTTCTTGTGGTTGGTTCTGGACTATCATAACTCAAAGGGCGATTGATCACGCTCTTCTTTCTTCCATTGCCACCTTTCACAAAAAGAAGATTATAGTTACTGATTCTACCAAGTATTCATTCAATGGTTCAATTCCTGAATCGATGTACCAGTGTGTTACAAACAAGAGCAATGTCATGGCAAGCTAGATAAAACTTTCTCCTACAGGACCGAGGCAATTAACTCTAGATATGCAAACTGCGTTGGAAGCTATTGAGAAAGCAACCAAATTGGGGAAGAAACCGGAGTCAAAGAAAAGCGAGACCGAAGGTCCATCATCTCCTGCTGCAACGCCCAAAAAGTGTAAAGCTGACAACATAGTTCCTTCGGCTCCGAAAAAGAAAAAGGTAAAGAAGATGGCAAGGAAACCGAAGGAACCTTCGCCTACTAACTCAGATCAAGTTCTTTCTGCTCATGATGAGTAGCAGTTAACTGACGAGGAAGAGGAGGTTCCCGATGATGGCTCATCAAGGGGAAACACACCTCCACGATCTCCAACTCCTGAGCTACAAATTGATGTCTCTGTTCCTACTCCTCCTTCTCCAAATCATACTACAATACCAATTTCTGTTTCTCCAATTTCACCACCTGTCTCTTCTCAACCTATTACCACTGCTCCATTTCCACCTCCCATCTTTTCTCAAGCTACAACAACCACTACAACTGAACCTCCTGTTAGTGTCAATGTATCTGATACGGGGGCACGTACCAATGGCACCAAAACCCCTGTAACCACCAAACCTCTTTCACCATCTCCTTCAACGGATTCTGAACCTATTCTCGGTGGTGATAACTTTGATTTCGACTCAACCTACTATAGACCTTATTGGCTTCCAAATGAAGATGAAGATGATGCCCCGGTGACACGACAACTTTTAAAGAGTCTTAATGACAAGCTTGAAAGATTAATTTCTCCCTCGGAAACTTATTCTGATGTGGTTCTGAAGGCTTTTCTAGACACAGCTCTTCAGGAACATACCGCTTCGATTGACAAAGCTACAAAGGCTATAGATGCATCCACGTCTTCCTACAAGAAAGCAACTGCTAATGTGGTGGATCTTATTCATGATTCAAAGATTTTCGTGAAGTTTGACTCTGTTCGATCTGAATTCAAAGCTGATTACACTTCTCTTCTTACTTCGGTCAATACTCACGTCAATAAGCTTCAGGATGACCTGGCTATGGAAAACAAGATAATGGACGAACTTGCTCGCAAAACTACAACAATTGAAGTCCAGTCTGTTCAGCTTGCTCAATCCCAGAAGGAAATTGACTCACTCAAGACTGAGCGGGCCGTACTTAAAAGTTGTGCCGGTGTTGTTCTCCCTGTTCTAGGTAATCTTGTGAATACCGATGGCTCTGTTCTCACTCTTACCATCCGGAATCATTTGACTGCAAAACTACTTCCAACTATTCAAATCTTAAGTCATATTCAGGGTGTTACAGAGCCTATTGTCACTCCGCAACAAGACGGAGAAGGTGTTTAAAATCCTACAGTTCCACCCAAAGTCACTATCAAATCTCAACCCAAAGAACCGAACGTTAATGAAGCTTCAGGTTCTGGTGGACAGGATAAACCAAAGGGTGTTTCATATGAGAGTGATGAGGAAGAAGAAACGATCGTAGAAGCCTTGAAGAGAAAGAAAAGGGATAAAGAAATCGATGAAAATGAAAATCTCCAAATATCCAGAGAAGAAGAAGAGAGAGAACGTAAGCAAAAAGAAGAACATGATGCTCTGATATGCAAGCATGCTCTATTTCCCCATTGGACTCAGGAAAGATTGATCAAAGAAGCGATTGAGTCTCCAAGCACTCACTGGTAGGAACCGGTTGCTTTATTCAATTGTGTCAACACGAAGGACTCTCAGTTTGATATGCCTATTACCTGTAGGGCATTCGTGCTCCATTGTTTTGATTCAATACTTGAAGTTCCTCCTCCACACCCACAGGTTGATCAAGATCTTGTTGGCTACTATTTGAATTTGCTCAACCTCAATACTTGAGATGGAGTGCACAAAAAATAACTTCTGTCATGTTATTGAAACCTTCTGCTGCTGGAAAGTTTATCAATGTTAAATTTAGGGTGACCCAAGGTTCTGATAACTCGGTTCATGTGATTTCATTGGCTGATCTTCCGAATCTGAACCCACATGATTGGATTTTGCTATTCAACATTTTGCTTACCAATCAACAGTAGTATGTGCCGATTCTCGACCATATCAAAACAATGTTGGCTTCCTACATCCATGAAGTTGCTAAAAGGGATCAGGAGATTGCAAACGTTTTGAGGGAAAAGCCGACAGTGAATCCCATCGGGAAGCCGAGTGATCTCAACAAAATGAAGATGGGCAAGATTGATCCAATACATCACACTGTTATGTTCACTAGAGGCGAAGGTGAAAAATACCTTTTTTCTCTTGTTGACAAACACCTATACTCCATAACCTGCTTGGAGCACGTTCGTAACATAATCCACAGGTGTAAATTGAATAGTGAATCAGATAAGCAGAACTTCTCTGACATGCTTCGGTGGTATATCGCTTTTCGTCACACTCTATTGGCCATTATACCGAAGGTGTTCAAGATGGTTCTCGCCTCATTGACGCAAATGGGGAGATTGTTGGGTTTAAGAATGTTGTGTCATTGGGTCTTATGCTATTGTTTATTTTGAATATCCGGTTTTGGCCTATCCAACCGTGGATTATTATTAGGGTTAGTGTATTTATATAGTGCATGCATGTATAGCTTTAAAAGGTTACACTTCTCATTAATAGCTTTAGATGCATTGTAACCCAAACACACCTCTACAGTCGAAGTTCTTTATCGAGCTCTTTTGAGGTGTTGAATATTAATCATTCGACGTTGTTTGATCCATTCTCGTGTTCTTTACTTCATCAATATTGTTTATCTGTTTGGAATCTATCAATCTATTAGCAGAATATTCTCACCAAAACCATAACTTATTAGGTCTTGGATGTATAGATTAATACCATGTTTTAGTGAATCAAGTTGATTTAAGTTATTGTAAGTTGTTATAATATCTAAATGACTAAATATGATGAGGAGTTAATAGTTGGACGGAACCAGATTATACCCACAGGTCTACATCTTCCATGGGCGTAGGAGCTCATTCAATGTGTTTGGTGCACCTAGGCTGCTGTGAAAATCCATATCTCAAATAAGTAGGTATACTTAAAAGATATATGCTTAACTAAGTAGTATGAATTTTAATACATGCTTATATATATATATATATATATATATATATATATATATATATATATATATATATATATATATATATATATATATATATATATATATATATATATATATTCCAGCAGGTTAAACAAATAAGCTAAACAAAGGAGTTGCGAGCATGGAATATCATCCTCACAAACCTTAACAAGGTGAGTAGATAATCTTACTTGGTGTTAAGAATTTGTCTTGATATATCTTGATACATGTATCTAGTCACACATACTTTATAGGTATCGATACACGTAAGCCTTATTGTATGTCTATGGTTTCATTCCATTGGATGGTCAAAATCTAAAGGAATGTATTACATGGTGACCGGTACTAATGAGCCTTATGGGAGTTCTAAGGTTTCACTCACTAGATGGTGAAAATCCAAAGGCATGTAAATCCTATGGGTGTGCCTTATGTTATATAATGGGGAGTTACAAGCTGGCCAACGAACTCTTTTGGTAGTATAGCAACTAATACACATGAATGTGTTGGTGGGAGGCTTCTCATGATAGGTTGTAGATCACGGCCAAAAGTTTGATAATAAGATAAAGATATCCACTACTATTTGATGTTAAATTCACATGTTTTGAGTGGTCATATGGCTACTTCTACAAATACGATAACCAAATTTTGAACGAGCTCCAGGTTCTATTTCGACAATTGGTTGAAGAAAACAGAGAAATGTTTTAGCACCTAGCAGTATGATCATTTTCTGAGTTATATGTACATTGTGCCATAGATCATTCACATTGTAAACAACCTATTGTCATATTATGTTCAAAATTGAAAGTATATAAAGAAGATGGCACTGTGTCTCATATTTTATTTTCAAAGGAAGTTTCCATCCAATGTGATTACACACTTGGAAACAACAATTAAGCACCGTTGTGATAAGAGCTTTGTAGTTAACACTGCCACTCAATAACTTTGGTTGGGTTGAGTCCTGTAATCACAAGAACAAAGAGATATCATTAGTTGACATCCGGGAGGTGGTCTCGGGATGAAGCTCTGATGGTCTAGTTAGTATCTATTTGAGAATAAGGTGATTAAGGTTTTGGATACAGAGAAACCCATATCTTCTTCTAGATAAATGGTCCTTTAATACCTATTGTTTCATGCACATGATCCCAATGATGTCCTTTGTCCCGTCTTGGCCGACAGGACGTGGAAGAGTCCCATTCGTAGATCGTGCACTGCTAGTGATCATCTGTTATTGGTGTAGAAAAACAGAGGACAACACCTTGGGAACTACACTTGTTGCTCTTGGAAACGACCAATTGTACTTTGTCTTATTATAGACTGTAGATTGCCATTAGGGAATGGACCTAGGCACGAGGGCACCAACGATGAGGGTCCTAGTGAGAGGGCGAGGGTTCGGGTCTAGAGATAAGAAAAGTTTCAACCATTAGTTAGGTCGTCCTAAAGATAGCAATTATGTTATCTTTAAGGTATTCCTAGTGGGATACGTTAAGAATTCCTCTAGGCTAGTAAACGCCAACATTGGTCTAGCGTAGCTGTTGATACATGAAGTGACCCTCTTAATTTTGCCTACCGCAGCCTACAAGCATCCGCTGTCAAGCTTCCATCATCAGCCACATCCGAAGTCATCTAAGCTACCATAGTCTTCTTTCTGTACTTAGTTTATTTTTATCTATCTTTCTGTAATACTCTCTATTTTCCAGTATGCCTTGCATGGCTTCTCTTAGAGAGTGAATTACTTGTATTTCTTGAGTCTCTATAAATTGAGCTCACACTTTATCAATCAATACAGATCTCTCTTTACTCATCTCTAAATCTGAATTATCTTCAAGTTATCTTTACGCATATCATATCTTACTCTCTAAAATCCTCTCGAACATAACTGATCAATACTTCTCTTCGGAGCAAGTCATTCGTGACTTCATCACTAGGATTGATCTCACTCACTAACTTGGTTTGAATGCATTCCATGCTACGAATCAACTTATGTGTTTACTTGATATATCACCTGCTGTCATTTATGTTTCCTTACATTTCCGCAACTAACTATCTAACTATCTGAAATATTAACTTATTATTTTTGAGCTTTTGGGTCCTTTGAGATTAACTAATTCTGCAACTATACTTGTTCTAATGTTTGTTCAAGTGTGTCGCAAGTTTTTCTCTCAACAATTGGTATCAGAGCTATAGTGGTTGCTTTTTGAAAAATGGAACTCTGATTTTCAAAGGGCCTTCTATACCACTGAAGCTCATTTCTTAAAACAAAAATGGCACAATCACTTTCTCTAAATGTTTCCAACAGTGTTGGTGGTTCAAATCGAGGTCCAATATTGGTTGCAAATGAATACCATCACTGTTTTCAAAGAATGGAAAGATACTTAAGGACACTTGGTAGAGATGTATGGCGATCTGTTGAAGAAGGACCACATGTCCCTGTTCTTACACATGTTCAAACTGATGGCGCCACAGCCAGACTAGGAGGAGGACAACCAGTCTTGAACCGTCCCACCAAGGATAATCTCGATAAAATGGAAAATGATGTTGTTGTTTTTTTATGAAATCTCTTGTGGAGTTGCTCCTGACAACTTCGACATTATCATAAACTGTAAATCAGAAAAAGAGATATGGGATGTTCTCAAGAACCTATATGAGGGCTTAGAACAAGCTCAAGATAAGAAGCTCACAACTGCACTCAATGAATTCAACAACTTCAAAGCTCATACTGGTGAGAGTTTAGAGGACTCCTTCAAAAGGTTCAATCTGATAGTTACTAAGTTATCAAATGCTGGCACCATCTGCAGTAACCATGAAACAAACCTTCGATTTCTCAATGGGTTAGGAAGACATTGGACTACTGCTAAGATGATAGTTCAAGGAGACATAAAGATTCATTCCCTGTCTCTCTACAAGTTATATGGAGAATTCCAAGCACAAGAATCCACCGTACTCAAAGAGTGTGCTGACTTCGGAGGACCACTTGCTCTTGTAGCACAAGCTCCTCACAACCAGTCTTACTCTCCCTCGTATGATACTACACCGCAGTCATACGAAGCTGACTCATAGTATGATGATGAAGAAGAATTTCAGAAGGCTATTGCTCTAGTCAGTAAACAGTTCAACCGACTACCACCTCACTCTTTTCGCAAAAATCAACAATTCAACAAACCTCCTTTCAATCGTAGCTACAATCCACAAAACAATCACTCTCATTATCCTACAAATTCACACCCACAACCGCAACCTGAAAACACTCAACCAAAGGAGACACTGCAGTCTCTTCAAACCCCTGACTCCGGTACCCCTTCAGAATACAAAATTGATGTTGTAATATGCCACAAGTGCAACAAAGAGAATCATTTGCAAAGGATTGCAAAGATAACGTAGTGAAAGACAGAGAATTCTACCTTAGAATGGCTCAAGAACAGGAGGCAAAGGAAAAGGCTAGGGCATATGTGGCTCATGTCAAAAGAGACCATCAAGTTTTGTCATCCGGAGATGAAGAAGAAAAAACAGCAACATCAAAGGGAAAGGCAAGATTTGCATGCTAGCAACTGCTAATGATGATGGGTCTACAAAGCTGGAAAGGAACTACTGCTACATGGCAAAGGATGGAACTCTAAGCATCGTCGAATAGGTAAAACTCATCATCTGAACTCTAAAATATAACATGCATGACTGTCAACCTTTCATAGACAATCTTAATGACACAGGTGTTGCCGTCCTTTCAGACTACAACAAAGCCTTAGATGAGAAGAACATAGCGTCCCATGAGATGTTTCATGTAAGAGGATGAATAGACAGCAAAAGAATAAAAATGGCTATGTTAGAAAAAGATGCAAGAATGTTGAGTGAAACATAACTAGAAATAGCTTTGAACCAAAGAGATTTAGCTCAGAGTGAGATTGTACGTTTAAATCTTTTAATAGAAAAATTGTTCAATGAAAGTGAAGCTATTGAAAATTTAGTTAATAATGGAACTGTTGACAATACATACAATTGGGGTTGGTCCAATGGATATCCTACCGTAGAGGATTCCTCACCCCGGTTTAAAAAAGATCGGCTTTATGTCCCTCTGGACCGAGAATTTCATTTTCCAGTCAATGACAAGACTTTTCCCAAAGATATCAGAATACACTTCGGTAGACTTCATAATCTAAGTAATAATTGTGTCATTGAGGAAATTGTGTCTGAGGTTTCGGGTCACACATGTGATCAACCTCTTATCTGTGGCACAATCAATACAAATTCTTAGACCTCATATGTTGTTGATGGAGACAATGTCATAGAAAGTCCCGAAGTCTCACAGGACTTTCCAACCTTGTCCTCAGACCGCAGTACCTCTCACTACAGTCATGATTTTCAGAAAAAACCCATTTCTGTCACAACTCAGACTTATGCTATGGCAGCTAAGCCTTCCTTACCTAAGTCCACAATCAAAGGTTATGTGAATCTTCAAACCAATTCACCATGAACTACCCGTAGAAAACTTTGAAGTAGGTCAATGTTCTTAAAACCCTGAATTTTCAATGTCCTGATGAGTCAATCCGTTGGTGTCAAAAATTTTCAAAGGCTTCCAGGAAACCGCAGTTGAACACTAATGACTACGGATCTCCTAAAACTTAAAAAAAGGCTTTCAAAGAGGATATTCGATCTCGAGGCACAAATTGACAAATCTTTTCTAAAAACAAAAGACATACCAGATTTCCAAAATCTAAGAGTCCAGAAAAGTTTGTTTTTGCTCACTATTTTTCGAAACACTCTCCCATTAAGAAACCATGCAAAAAGGAATGTGCACTTTCAACATCCATTCCTAACTCGTCTGACAAAACCAAAAAGAAAGAAAGGTCTTTTCAAAACAATGGTTTTCAAATCTATTCCTCAAATGATCCAAAAAGGAAGGGTATCTTACCCACTCAACCACTTTTAAAATCATATCAAAATTTCAACGAATGGAAAGGCATTTTACCAAATCCCAAGAAAAGGTCCAAGGTATCTACACGTGCAACATCTTCTTCGAGACAAAATTTTTCTAAATCCAACAGCTCACGTGTCAAATCTAACCAACCTCGTACCAATCACAAATCAACCACACCCTTCTAACCACTGACCAAACAATGTGTCAAAACAAAAGGCATAATTTCAACATGTCATTGTCAATGTAATTATCAGAAAAAGTTTTTTCTTATCAAAACTGATACTTTTCAGAAACCTCGTAATCTTTCAAAAAGGCACTACGCTCCAAAAATTCACAAACACCCAGGACTAGGACTAAAAGTTGACACGAAACCAGTACCTGCAACCTCTTTTCATGCATCAATTAGAAACTCATCTATTATCCCAGGCTCCAAACTAGTTTGGATGCCTAAACTAACAGTGTGATTTCCAGGCCTTGTGCAAGGAGGAACAAGAAGAAGAATGGTTAATCGATAATGCTTGCTCCTTGCACATGACGGGAAGGTTAGAATACCTTCAAGATTTTAGGCCAATTTGCAACGGTGGAAATGTCACTTTTAGGAACAATGCTAATGGGATAATCCGAGGTTACAGTGTTCTCACTACGGTAAACTTCTCTATTCAAAAGGTTGCTTATGTAAAAGGCTTTAAACACAATCTCATCAGTGTTGGTCAACTATGTAAAGCAGCCCATCGTGTTGAATATGATGACCAATTTTGCTATGTAATGACAAGCGATAAGAGCACTTGTCTGATCAACTCCAGATCCGAAGGTACTATGTACCCTCTGGATGTATTTCTGATCATAGGAAAATCGCAGTTATGCTTTCTATCCAAAGTCGTATCCGAAGTCAGCTGCCTATGGCACCGCAAGCTCACTCATCTTAACTTCAGATACATCAACAACTTGGTCACAAGAGAACTAGTCAGAGGTCTTCCAATCCCTAAATTCAACAATGATACTCTCTGTCCTACATGTGAGTGTGGAAAGTAATTCAAGGCAAGTCACCCAACGGTGATTGATTCCTCAATTACTGAACCGTTGGAGCTCTTCCACATTGATCTCTGCGGTCCATCTACCGTAGTCAGTCTTCATCACAAAAAAATACATATTGGTTATTGTGAATGACTTCACACATTTCACATGGGTCTTCTTTCTTCGACTCAAGTGAGAAACACCGCAGGTGTTAATCAACTTCATCAAGGAAATCGAACTTCAGATCAAGTTACCAGTCAGACGTATCCAAAGTGATAATGGAACCGAGATTACTAACCATCTTCTAAATAGTTTCTTGGTATCCAAAGGGATTACACAGAACTTCTCAAATCCTTACACACCACAACAAAATGGGGTAGTAAAACGAACGAACCGTACTCTAGTAAAAGCTGCCATATCTATGCTTAATTTTGCAAACCTTCCTCTCTACTTCTGGGCTGAAGCAGTGGCCACGACCTGTTTTGTACAAAATCGAAGCAATGTGTGCCAATCTCTCAACAAAACTCCATATGAGGGCCTTAGCAACCGCAAGCCAAATATTCGATTCTTTCATATCTTTGGGTGTAAATGCTTCGTAATCAACAACAAAGATCACCTCAATAAATTCGCACCAAAGTCTGATGAAGGTATCTTCCTTGGCTACTCCACTAACAAGGTTGCTTATCGAGTTTTCATTAGACGCACAAGGTTGATAATTAAAAGCTTCGATGTGAAGTTTGATGACTATCACATCCGCAAATCCACTCCAAAAACTGAAACCACAACAATTCTAGAAAGTGATATTCCTGCCTATTTTGGGTCCATTCAATCTAGTTGAAATAATCTATGATGATCTCTTTGATCCTGTTGATACAGCCAAGTTATTCGAAGTCCTCGGGTCTCTACAAGCTCAGCAACAACATGTAGATGTATCTCGTCCAACATCGTCCGAAGAAGTATCGCTAAATACTTCCGCCTCGCCAGTTGAGGCGGAAAACTCCACTTCAGACCATACAACAACCATCGAGGTTCCAGTACCAGAAGATGAAGTTCCAATCCACAAAAAATTTCAACCATCAAACATTTCTTCCGATTCGGATGATGAAAACATAGAAAACATTAACACAAGAACAGAATCAAGGGTTATCACACTCCCATCCACAATCCAGGGGGAACCCTCGCAGGTTCAAGGCGAACTTCCTTCTACACTCTAGGGGGAACCTTCGCCATCTGCCCAAGATAAATCTAATCCCACCTTCCCAATTCAAGACAATCCTGCAAGATGTTCTCAAGTCCAGGGGAAACTGCCTTCTCCACCCAAAGAGTTTTCAGATATTGAAGACATTCCCTCCACCACAGCTGCTGATCATCTGCAACCTCGTCTACACGTATGGAGGAGAGACCACCTACCAGGCCAAATTATAGGCAACCCATCCGCAGGAATCCAGACTCGACCATCCGAGAACTTATCCGATCACTGTCACTACGTAGCGTTCTTGTCCTCAGTCGAACCTCGATTATTCAGAAGCATTACTTGAACCAGACTGGATTTATGTAATGCAAGAAGAACTAGAAGAATTTAAAAGGAACAAGGTATGGCAGCTCGTTCCAAAACTGCAAGGCCACACCATTGTTGGCACTAGATGGGTGTACAATAATAAGTTAGATGAATCTGGTGCGGTCGTCAGAAACAAGGCAAGACTAGTTGCCAAGGGATATAGTCAACATGAAGGTATTAACTATGATGAAACGTATGCTCTGGTAGCACGATTGGAAGCCATCCGGATCTTCTAAGCATACGCAGCGCACAAAAACATCAGGGTTCATCAAATGGATGTGAATAGTGCTTTTCTCAACAGAGAATTAAAAGAAGAGGTTTATCTTCAGCAACCTCCGGGTTTCGAAAGCATTGAATTCCCATACCACTGCTACAAGCTTGAAAAAGCAGTCTACGGTCTAAAACAATCCCTTAGAGCATGGTATGAGACTCTATCTGAATTTCTTGTCTCTTCCGGTTACAAATGAGGAGTGATTGATCCCACTTAATTTCGTAAAGCAAATGGTGATCATCTAATGCTTGTTCAAATATATGTGGATGATATCGTTTTTGGCTCAACTGATCAAAAAATGGTGGATGAATTTGCTAAACTCATGACCAACAAGTTCCAAATGAGCACGAATAGAGAGATTAACTTCTTTTTAGGACTTCAAGTGAAACAAGTCCTTCAAGGGATATTCATTCATCAAGAAAAATACACCTCAGAACTGTTGAAGAAATATTCAATGGACAATTGTTCTTCGGCTAAGGTCCCCATGGCCTTCGGTTATAAGATATCTGCTGATCCCTCGGGTGAATCTGTTGATCACAAGTCTTATAGAGGTATTTTGGGTTCATTAATGTACCTCACTGCAAGCCGACCGGATATAGTATTTGCAATGGGTGTATGCGCAAGGTACCAAGCTGACCCTAAAGTGTCCTATATGACCACAGCCAAACAAATCCTATGGTACTTAAAAGGCAGCAAAACTCTTGAATTATGGTACTCCACAGGAAATGATTTCAGTCTTCAAGCATTCACAGATGCGGATCATGCCAGACGCAAACTTGATCGCAAAAGCACCTCAGGTGGATGTCAATTTCTAGGTGGAAGAATAGTCATCTGGTCTTCAAGGAAACAAAATTGTGTATCATTGTCTACCACAGAAGCTGAATATGTGGCCACAGCCAGCTGTTGTTCTCAAGTCTTATGGATGAAAACACAACTACTAGACAATGGATACAGAATGCTGCAGATACCAATCTATTGTGACTCTAAAAGTGCCATAGCGATTTCTTACAATCCTATTCAGCACTTCAAGACCAAGCATATTGAAGTACGGTATCACTTCATCAAAGACCACATCCTGAACGGTAACATTGAACTAATTTTTGTCCATACTCATGAAGAGATTGCTGATGTATTCAAAAAGGCACTTGACTCTACAAAACTGAACACTTTCTTATAAATGTTAGGAATGATGAATCCGGACCCAAAATTCTTTTTGAATTGATAGGTACCGCAGACCATCCTTGGTCTCCTTTGCGGTCCTAGTTGAAGTTATTTATGTTAAATGGTTTTGATATATACTATGTATCGCAACCATATATCATAATTATACTTCAATGGTCTTTTTTTTATTAATAATCTTTGTTCAAGTGTTCCTCTTAGTTCATCTACCACAGTCATCCATCCGACGGCATATGATCCATCCGCTATAAAGTTTCAATCCGCAGTCACTTTAATTGATTTTCAGACTGTTACGTTATTTTGAGAAACATAAAAAACATGGTGTGATACTTAATGATCCTTCATTAAATAGATAAAACATTAAAGAAAAACATTCTTTGTGCATCTGTCTCATTCTTTTGAATAGACCTCGTGTCAGACCTATTTTAGGTATGATGACAAAAAGAAAGATTTTCCAAATCAAATCCTTTTTAATCTGTCTCTTCCTATTACCCTAAAACATCAAATCCGTTACAACTTCCCTTTACCCAACGGATTGATCTCACCCTCACCACATGTTCTCTAGATGTGGTCATAAATCTAACATTTCATTAAATGTAAACCTTTTTGGTAACTCTCAACAATACAAATTTAATCTTTTCTTAATTTGTGGATGAGATTAACGCTCTTAATTCGAAATAAACACCCAAACATTTTACCAAAATTCACTTAGGGCAAATACGTTTCCCGCTCACTTAAGCCACTATAAAACCCCTTTCTTCTTCCCAAAGAAAAGTTTACGCTCCCTAAACCATAAACCTTTCTCTTGCACTCTGTTTTCCTTTCTTCAAAGATTCTTCCAAAACTCAACAATGGTGAAATCAGGTGTATCCAAGAAACCCTCCAAGGCATCTGGATCAAGCAACTTCCGAGTTGTGTTTTAAGAACATTCCTCCTACAATGCCCCTACAAAACTGATGATGAAGTTCCTGTCCAATCACCCACTGTTTGGACCCTTCGATTAGTTCACAGACGTTGTTCCTCTCTCAACCCTCTTCAAGTGTGTTTTTTCAGCCTATCGACCACTCGAGAATCTTCAAGAAGTGCATCTTAACCTAGTCAATGATTCTTTGGTCATTCTGACCAAAGAGAAATTTCTCACTGCCATTAACCCTCTTGTTCATCCATCCATCAAGATCTTTACTCCATCAATAGTGGACATACTTTCTGCGATCTACCAAATGGGATATCACAAGAAAATCAAAGGAATTGGGGAATTCAAGAAAAACAAATTGCCTGCGGTCCGGCAAATCCTTTGTCATTTCATTATCTGCAATCTATTCGGTAGAACCGGAGGCACAAAAAACATGAGACTCAAGTTCCTAGAACTCGTATGGAGCATCTTCACAAGTCATGACGTCAACTATGGTCAGATTCTATGGGATGATTTTCTGCAATACATTCCAAAAGAAAGCCCAAGAGAGAACCTTACCAAACTCACTTTTGCAAGATTTTGGTCTCTCTACATCTCAGACCTTCATGCGAATGCAACAATCAGCATGGGCAACAACATGAACTTCTTTGTCACACAGGGTCTTAAAAGGTACAATCCCTCATTTGATCAGACTACTTTTGGACAAATTAGACGACTACCAACCCACATTCTTTCCACCCTCGGTCTTGAGACTGCTGATGTCTTATATCACATTGAGGCTACGGAAGGTATTGCCCCATACCTTCTTACCCCGCCTCTTCAAACCCCATCCGAAATCATTGACCGAGCTAGTACCGCAGTCCCATCTTCCACAACTCTTTCCAACATTTCATTATCCCAAAGACACAAGAAGCTAGTCTCTACTCATTAAGGCTCTCGCAACACCAACAAACCAGGAACTCCCAAAAACGATGCTTCAAAGCAAACCAATCCCTCCAAGAAAAGGAAAATCACTCCACCTGTGAAAACACTAGTCGAACCAAGAAAACATCCCTCCAATTGTGATTCTGATGAGGATGATCAACCTATTGCAATCCTAAAGAAACGAAAAACCGATCCCACAAGCCATATGCGTGACCAGACTGATACCTCAGCCTCTCAACAGGCTCCGATAGTCCTTGGGATGGCCGCATAGATTTATGTGAGGACCAGCTTCTCTAAGAATGGGTAATTAAGCTCGGGACACTGTAACACTCTACTTAGAAAGTGTATTGGCAATTGCATCTTCTCTCTTTTAACAATTAGCACTGATAATATGGATTCAATAGATGCTTCCAAGTACATCTGTAAAGTTTCTCCCTACAGGGGGCTCGCCATAGCCAGGAGCTGGTGCAGACCAACTTTCAGATGTTGTTGAGATTTTTCGGCCTTTGGTGTCCATTTGAATTGGTTTTTTTTCTTGCATACTTTCAATGTTTGGAAAAGTGGGAGAGCTTTCTTGGATGACATGGCGATAAATCGACTAACTGTTGTTAACCTTCCATTGATCTCTTACACTCCATTGAGCTTGTGAGGGTTTTTAGAGTCGAGGACATCCTATATATTTTGGCCTAGTTGGGCGATATCCTATCATTGGTTATCTAGTAACCCAGGAACTTGCCTTCATCCACCCCGAAAGTGCATTTTCCATGGTTGAGTTTCATTTGTGCCTTTGTCAAGGTTTGAAAGGTTTTCTTGATATCATGGAGAAATTCTACTTCGTCATGGCTTTTGATGACCATATCATAGACGTATACCTTTACATTCTTACCAATTTGGTCTCTAAACACATTTTCCACAAGGCACCGATATGTTGCCGCGACATTCTTGAGACCGAATGACATCTTTCGGTAGTAGAAGGTGCCACAATCGAGATGAATGGTCTTTTTCTCTTCGTCTTCTCTCTGCATCTAGACTTCATGATAGCCTTTATAGGTGTCAAGGAAGCACTTGAACTGAAATCCTTCCAAGGGTTCGACCTTTTTATCTATCTACAAGAATGGTAATGAAACTTTGCAAAAGCACTGTTCATATCGGAGAAGTCAATGCACATCCTCGATGATCCATCTTGCTTTTTCTCCATCACTGGGTTCGCAATCCAGGTAAGGAAAGTTGTCTCTTGAAGGATGTCTTCATCCACCAAATTGTCTACCTCTATCATGATTGCCTCGCTTTTATCACCCACTTGTCCACACTTTTTTTTCTTGATGAGAGTGCTCCTCGTAGGAAAGTTCTAGCTATGCTCAATGACCTCGCGATCGACCCCTGTCATATCTATAGATTTCCATACAAAGACCTTGGAGTGATACTTCATGAGGGAGACTACTTTTAGTAGTTCTTCTTCAAATACGCTAGCATCTATTCTAACTATTTGCTCTGGATATCTGGATGAATGTAGTGTTTTTTTGTTTAGCAATCCTACTTTGACTTATTCAGCGCTTGCACTAGCTCTAATGCGGAAATGACTTGATGGCAGTGGCATGCTTATCTGTTAATGGAAACTAGTGCGCCTGACCCAGCATATGTGCTAAACTTGAGAATACCATGGATTGTTGATGTTATAGACTAAAGGTGGAAAAGCATTGGTCTCCAAGATGTTATGCTCTGTTGGGAGGCGCATCACTGAAAATTCAATTGTTTGCGTGATTTTATCCCACCCTCCGTGACTGACCAAGGTGAGTGGTACGTGTAAGTGCCCAGAAGCCATAGGCTATTCCCAGTAAATCCTATTAGCGGTCCACTTTCAGGAGGCTTTAGTCGCTCCTTCCACGAGGTGGGAAACTGCCTAAATCAATGTTCATACAATATGTATGTACTGCTATCGTTTTCTATGTACACATGATGAACTTGATTTTGGCCTATGTAGGCAATGATCAGGAATGGATCCCTGGCATCCCAGTTGCCTCGCCTCTTTTATGGGTTCTGACGATAGTGAAGCTGTCGCTCTTTTGATCGGCATCGAACTTGGATCTCATGTCCTTTTCTATATCAGATAAGTTTCCTATTAGCTTCTTTTCTTCAATCCCTTTCTTCAGCAATGTGCACTCACTAGTATCACAACTTTTGTTCTTGTGAAAGTCACAGTACTTGCCCTTTTCTTTTTCCATCTTTGAAGGAGTTTTCTTGATGGCGTGGACATATTTTCAGTGACTCCGACGTTTTTCTTTGACAAATGAACTATATCTCTGGGATAGATGTTGCGAGTGCCAATTGTTCTTGTCATGGCCCCCAAACAAGCGCTCTCGATGGCTAGTGTTGGGGCAAGAGACTGGTTCTTCATGTTTTATGTACGCATTGACAACAACCTTTAATTGGCTTCTTTTCTATCTTCACCCTCAATGTGTCTAAGATATTTCTCAACTTTGTACTCAAGCTCATCTCTCGATGTAGGTACCATCCCTTGCATCTTCTTCGACAGAGGACAGGGTGAAAAATGTGGGCGAAAGCACGGGTTACATGGAATTCCTTATAGACCGTGATGTTTAGCGTTTCTAGAGTGAATATGTCATAATAGACCCTTATCACATCTCCTTCCTTTTGTTTGCAAGATATTATTGAGTTCGTATCTCCCTTGCCCTTCCTTAGCTGCATGAAAGTTACGAGCTTAACTATAAGTTCACTAGCACACTTGCTCTCTATCTCTTTCGCCCAATAGATCATAGTATCTACTCCCCATATCTACGTAGAATGATTTTGCTTACTTTTGAGAAAATCCTGATCGGCTCTTCTCAATTGACTACCTTAGAAACTTGTCCTGAAATAATGGTCTGAATGGTCGCCGGGTCAATCAAGGTTAACATAGTAGGGTTGTCCTGAAATAATGGCAAGAAGAATATTTGTTGTTCCTAAGGGGGTTAGCACTAATTTTCTATTTGTAGGGTACTGCAATTGCTCTCCTAGCAACATGTCTCATTATCACATGTTTATGTAGACACTTTACTAGTATCTTTTCTTTTATTTTTGGTTTCTCTCTTTTATCTTTACATGCTATTGTTGCTTTCCCATCAACTCCTATTATGAACGGGGTTTCTGTATTACCATTGCTTTCCTATCAACTTTTATTGCGAATGAAATTTCCTATTGATGTTGCTTTCCTAGCAACTTTTATTATGAATGAAATTGCATACTACTATTGTTTTCCTAGCAACTTCTATTACGAATGAAATTTCCTACTACCGTTGCTTTCCTAGAAACTTTTAATATGAACAAAATCTCTTATTGTTGTTGCTTTCCTAGCAGCTTTTATTACAAATGAAATTTCCTATTATTGTTGCTTTCCTCGCAACTTCTATTACAAATGAAATTTCTTATTAATGTTGATTTCCTAGAAACTTTTATTACAAATGAAATTTCCTATTACTGTTCCTTTCCTTGCAACTTTTATTACGAATGAAATTTCCTATTACTATTGCTTTCATAGCAAAGTTTATTGCGAATTAAATTTCCTATTAGTTTTGCTTTCCAAGCAACTTTTATTACGAATGAAATTTCCTATTACTTCAAGGAAATCCCTCTTCCTTGCCCTTAATCATTTAACCAAATCAAATGCCAAAACGCTTTTAGTATGTAGGGTATTTAATGGTTTTTGTGGATGAAAACTGTAAATTTTATAAATCTTGAACATGCATGTCGAGCATACAATACGCGTGCCCCACACTTGCAGTAGATCAGCATTAAAGGAAAATTTTGGCTTCATTCAAAACCTTTCTTCAATTTTGGGTTTAATTCATCCATTGAAACTCATTTTTTAATTTTAAGTTTTCAAAAAGTTTTACCTATATTTGTAATTTGGTGTTGTTTTAGATGAAATGAGTTACCTATTCGTGTTCGAGATGCAAATTCGAACATTTCTCTATAGATTTATGTTGAAATTTGGACGAAATAGTAGGTTGGCATGCCTACTGTTCTTCGTGTTATTGGAGTGTGTTTCATAGACGCATGTGTGTCGCGTGCACTCGCATACAACGCGCATCTGGCGTTTCTACCTCATCTTAAGACCTAATGCAACTTTTATCTCTTCTAACTTATTTCTAACTGCTTTTTGGCCTATTTTCCTACAGGTATAGTGAGATGAGGTCATAAAGTTGTGGGTCAATTGCCTTCTAAATGGCGTTTGCATCCATTTCTAGATTTCCCCGATGATCTTCCTGATCAGAGCTCTTTTGAATATCGCCTCACTGCTCTTCTGTCCAAGAATATCAGTATTCCCTAGTCTCTTTCCTAGAGAGTGGAGGACGATTCTGGACTAAAGGATTGAATGGCATCGTTCCTTACCCGTATATTATGGGATGATAGCGGTCTCGAGCTTTTTGTCACCACGGATGGCCACAGATCGTCGGGGTAAAGGATGTGGTCTAGATATAGTTATGCTCAGAGTTCTTTTCTACAGTCCACTTTGACAAGGATTCAACGAAATGGTCTGATAAATTGGTCTTCACTTTTCTCTTGGGTGGCGTATCCTACTCCTATAGCCTAATCGTGCTGGGGAGGCGTCTAAGCATTTATACTACTGAGGAGGCTCTGAATCCTTATTTTTATCCTTATCTTGACATTTGTGTTATAGCGCCACCACAAGAGTATAGCTTCATGCAGGTCCGAGGTCACATTGAGGGGACTTATGTTTCCAAGACGACCAAGGAGAGCTCCTTCTTTCTCTTATCTTTCAGTTGATTTACCGATTGGTCGCTTCTATCATTTGTCACCGACAAGAGTGTGACAAGGTTCCCTTTGGTAACCTTTTCAAAAGGTGTTACCTCACTCAGACAGAGGTTTTCCTTCACCTTCCCTTTCCCTTGTTCTTTATTTATCTAGCATGGCTCTAGGTTCTACACCTTGGAGAAGGATTTGCGGGGTCTCTGGGTTACTAGGTTGGCCTTGTCTTATGAGGTTGATACTAGTGGGATGGTTCTTATGCCTATTCAGAAGATTGGTACTACCGCTCTCGAGAAGATGTGAGTGGTGGTTCCGGGAGTGGGGCAACAGTGGAGCATTCCAGATGACGATATCATGGATCCGCTTCGATAGGTTGAGCCTGAGGATATCCCTAAGCCTGACTTCGTGAGGAGTCAGAGGCCTAGATACACAGAGCCCTGCTAGATGCAACCGTCTCTACGTGACGTGATCTAATGTCTAGTTGTTGTAAAGTAGGAGCATCCTTGCATTATAGCTTTGATCGATGGGGTGATGCAGCATCTAGGGATGGACAATCCACCTTTTCCTAGGGTGTGTCATGTTGTTCCAACCCCTTCTCAGCCATAGGGTGCCACTTATAATTATACGAGTACTTGAGGTTCACATGCAGGAGATACTGATGATGATAGCGATTTGGGCACAAAGGACGAGGAGTCTGAGTATGACAGCAACGATGAGTGGGTTGAGGTTTTTGCATTTGATACTTTATGTATGTTTTTTTATATGTATATATGACTTTTGTTTTATCATTTATATATCCCTAATCCAGTTGATGTATTGGTTCAGTCAAGAATACAAATAGTTGATTAGGCTATGTTAAGGAGTGACTCAAATTCTGAATACTGAACCATCCGAGATATCTATCTTGTGGATTGCATTTTAAATTTGTATACGTTATTCGAGATTGGTGATTACTATTGTTTTATACTTCTAGACTAAGTAAGGATTGGCTATCTAGGAAAATTTGGTGCGCATAACCATTTTGGTGTATAATTGTTCTAAAATCCAACAACCCTAGTTGACAGTTCCAGCCTAGGCACCTCTCTAGTACGTGGTCTATCAGTAGGGTCATTAATAGTAATATTTTTATAGATTTGAGGACAAACCTATTTGGAGTATATGTCTTAAGCTATAGTCGTAATTCCTAAAGAAATACTAACTCTCTGTAGCAACGTGACTCCGATAGCAATATGTCACACCCTCCATGACCAATGGAGGAAAATGTCGAGTAGTGACGACACATAGATTTCCCAAATCACAGAGCCAATCACAATTTACCTTAACTAGACAAGAATCTACAAGTCTTTGTGCCGATAATCCTTTCTTGACTCGATTTATACTCCATCCTAAAAACACATGCGGTTTTTGAAAATGTCAACTTTGATGTTGGTGAGTTCACAGGTTTTGAGGTAAAGTATAATAAACTAAAGGTTTGTATCAATCGGATACACTTCAAGTATAATTAACAAAGAAAAAAGATGTCAGAAACTAGACCAATTAAATGACAAAAAAGTAAAGAACACAAATTGATCACAAATATGTATTTCACCACGAAAGAGGTTGTTCTCACCACGAGAACATATGTCATAAAGACGGTCACAAAGATATTTACATTATGGTTTCAGCATAAAGTTGAATATATACTAAAATATACTAGTATATCCCTTCTATCAAGAGATTGTATCTAATCTATAATAAGAACTTATCCTCATCACCAACATATCGGATCTGCTATCTATTCTATACATATTAGTATAAGTTCCTAATATACAAAGATTACAAAAGATCACTATCTAGATGTTAACGCTGATAAGGTCCGGAGGCGCTGGCGTTGATGTTGATGTTAGTGTTAGAACAAGTGGCCAACGTGTAAGGTCTTTGGCTCATCAGATCATAAGGTGTAACCTTACAATCTCCCCTATCTAATGATTTCAAAAATAAGCTTCTTTAGAGGAGTCATCAAAAGAACCATTGTAGAATTTATCAGCTTCTTTCAAGATTTCAGGCTTTACCCACCCGAACTCATCAATTTAAAGATCTTCCAATATTTTTATAAGCTCAAGAGAAATCAACTCACATTATCCTCTTTCAAGTTCTATATGAAGAATTTTCTCCATGCAAAGATGAAATAAATGCTCAGTGGGTGCGGCAGGAAGATCATCAGTGCATTGTAAACACATGTGGTTTTGACAATCAAGATAGAAAATACCATGTTCTGGTTCTTGAATAAAAATGCGCTGACCTAGTTCAACAACCATTAGTAGTTTCTTGTTGATTTAGAAAGTTCAATATGGAAGAAGAAAGTCAGTATACTTGGATATTATGGGGGTATCTGTTTTTTCTGAAATGGATGATCTTAATGGGCCAGCTGATGGCACAAGATTCAACTTTTTAACTTTGATAAGCATCTACTTAATTTCTAATTCTACCTCCTAGGCATGCGTACCTTTATGTTTACAAATAATTTCTTGAATTTGTATCCACTCGCTATTGCCAAATTTTACTAGCTCGCGAGCAAGTAGACCTCAATGTATTCATACTCAGTCTTCTTCCTGACTAGATGAAATTTTAATGACCCGTTTTGTGGTTTAGTGCACCATACCCTAATGATGGGATCAAAATTTTGATTTATGAACCATAACATCTCCAAACTACTTTATGTCGATCCTATCATTCATCTTAGAAACCTGTGCGATTTGTACACATTTTTGTTGAACAACTGAATGTTCTTGCTTTGAACATTAGAGCTTTAAACATCAGCACTTTCATCAGCAAAAGCAAGGGTCTGAGCAAATTTAATGGACTGCTATAATTCTTTTCTAGCTTGAATAGTTCCATTATGATCCACCATAATTTCTCTAACTTATTCATCAATTATATCCCATTCTTTAGCTAAATCATTAAGACTAACAATGAGCTTGCTTTTATTGAAAGGAGGAGTGGCTGAAGAATCTCCAGCGGCATAACAGCTTCCAGCTTTAGCATCATTGCCCCCCTCCCCCACCCACCTGAGAAGGAAGCCTTCCTCTTTCTATGATCGAGTTTCTCATCCTCAAATTATATGTTGTTGTGGGTTCCTTAAGGAATCTCCCTCTTAAAATATGAATCAGTGGAAACAATACTCAAAGGAACTGTAGCTTGTTCCATAAACCATAATTCGAAAAACCGTTCATACTCATCAGTCTCAGATTGATCACGGACATCTGTCATAGACTGATCCTTTTTTTATTGTATCAACGTCTAGGATGCTTCTCAAATGTTCAAACAGAGATGGAGTTGTTGCAGTCACCATTTGTTGAGCATTTCTCCCTTGACTAGTCTCCCTTTTTGGTATCCTTAGTTTAGGCACGGGACCCAGGAAGAGGTAAAGGAGTGCGAGGAGAGGGATGGGATGGTGGAGGAAGAGGTGAAAGTGGATTTGATGAAGAATGTGGAGTTGGATGATTATCACCTGGAGAATTTTATGGAGAGTCATCAATAACTATATTATAATTATCATCATCACCGAAGGTCATAATACGTTTCATATCAGCCACATTTTTTTCTACTCTACTTAATATTTCTCCTAGAAATTGTGTTGTATGCACCAATAGAGAGAGTTGAGAGAGCACAGTGGTTTGAAAGTTGGAGTTTGATTCCCACTGATAAAAAGAAGCATTTCTAAAGAGGTATTGACATAGGAAGAACAGTTGCAAATTGAGGAGAAGGAGATGTTGATCTTGGAGAGATCATATCTTGAATTTGTGGATTAGTAGATTCCATTTTAATTGTTCTTGATCCACGTTGTACAATATCATCTACAGAGGAGGTGGATAATGAAGTAGAGGAGAATCGAATGTGGTTGTTCACTTTTGGAGGAGAATTCATTTCTTCGACAAAGACTTCTCCCATATCAGTTGCAAGTTAATCTTCAGTATCTTCTTCATCATGAACTTCTTCTTCATCATCAGCGCCTTCCTTGTTATCTTCATCGTCAACATCACCCTTTTCTTCAGAGTCAAAGGATTCAACAATGTAAGGATTTGCAATCTACTTCACCATTCTCTGGGTAATATGCATATCACCATCAGAAGGAGAAGTGTTGATGATCTTTTAGGAGAGGGATGTGATTGGAATTATTTCTCCATGATTAACATTATAACGTTTTTCATTACAAGCCAAAATCAGTCCAAGCAAACGAGGATAAGGCACATATGTTGACTTCTTGTTCCCAGTGATACAATCAACCAACTAATCAAGAAAGAGTTGAGCAAAATAGAATATATTGTTGCATACCATGGAGCAATTCTTTGCTCAAAAAGCTTCAATTGATCTAAGCTGCCAGTCTTGTGTCCAAGGCATTTACCAATTACCCCTGATAGGTAATTCCACCCTACACTGAAACACTGATG
Organism: Lactuca serriola; assembly: GCF_051521515.1. Classification (NCBI taxonomy): domain Eukaryota; kingdom Viridiplantae; phylum Streptophyta; class Magnoliopsida; order Asterales; family Asteraceae; genus Lactuca; species Lactuca serriola. The sequence goes on from NC_136410.1 coordinate 108,564,292, forward strand.
AAGAATGTACTTGGATGGATCAGGAGAGGTGCCCTGAAGGGATAATTTTTACCCTATTGTGTCACGAATGGACTTAAAATTTTCTTCTAAAGGAATTTCGTAATATTTTTCTGATCAAGGAAGACAGGAGTCAGTTCGAAAGATTCCACATCAATAGTAACCCTAGGTTCACGATCTCCAGTTGTTTTGGTAAGGGTTTGAGCACTAGAATCAACAAAGCATGAATAATAGAACTCACATACTTTCTTTGGGTGGAATGGGTACAGGAAGTCGTAAAAGGGATATCGAAGAGGGTTGCTTTTGACATAGTTGAAGAAGTCTTTAATTCCTGAGTTCATGAATTATTTCGGGATAACATCAATGAATGCCACATTTTTTGCTTCAATGAAAAAGGGTTGAATCAGGGGCATGAGGGCCTTTGATGCCATTGGCAAAAGGAGCAAACTCGATTAGGGCATTTGACATGATGATAGCTTAAGGAAGATGGTGGTTTAGAGAGCCTTTTACGAGAGAGAAAATCAATTGTTTGAATGAATTGTGAAAGTGACCTAGGATAGAACATTCCCAATTTATCTGTAAATTTTCTTCCCTTTTACATAACCAATGATTGAAGAGACCGCCCCCATAAATATATCGTATCCCAAAATACAAAAAAATCTTTTAATAGTCATCTGAAAGTAAACGTTGGGATAAGGAAGTTATATTAGTGAGACATAGCATCAGCAGCAATAGGCATCAACTGAAACAACCAGCGTATCAAAGTTTCAGCTAATAATCAAGTAAGTTTGTGATGTTTACTGGTAGTATGGGTTTGAACTATCATTTACTAACGTTATATTGTGATATTTTAGCAGTGTGTGGTTTCATACGTTGTCTCATTAATCACTTTGATTAGAAGAAAAGGAAAAGAGTGGAATGATGTGTGTGATAAGTTGTGGTGTTTTATCTTAACCCTTGGCACAAATTTTTCAAGCTCTCATCAGCGTATCATACATTATGCTGAATCACAAAGATTTATTGAGAAGAAATTACGGAGAGAATATTGTGTTTCAGTCACGCTAAGACGAATTTAGTGTGAATCATAAACAATTTCAGCTCATCAACAAGAAGTGGTTCAACTTCCGTATCATAGAGTTGAGTTGTACTCTAGAACTTTGAAGTTCATTGTCAATTTGTTCAATGGTACCATGTCATACCTCATAGCAGGAGGTCAAGGACATGATAACCCTTTGTTGATTCATTCAATGGTACCATGTCATACCTCATTTAAGGACTAGACAAGTATCTCTTATGTTGATGACTATGCAATCATGGTAAGACACTCGGTTATGCTCGATGTTTCAGTACAACATGAGAGTTGATGCATACGACAATCATGCTTCTAGGGTTAGAGTCAGGTAAGATATGATTGACCAAAAAATAAAAACCCAAGTATTTCTATAATTTTCTGATTTGGAACAGGCAATCTTACATTGAAAGTTTCGACAAATCTAGACAACCAGTTTGAGGGGATGACTCAATTTCATCTCAACCGATGGTCTCACTGATGAAATACTTAGACAAATTTAGGCACATACAACATCATGCTTCTACGGACATTGATTTTTCAATAGTTACATACTTGGATTATGAAATGCCACCTTCAGATCATTTAAAATGGTACAAGACGAAATAATAAATAATATAAGAATAGAAACAAAAAATGTTAGTTAAACAAGCAAATATTCTAAAAGCAATATTTATGCAGCCTTTTCAGAAATAAGATAAAGACCTGATTCATCGAATCTTTTGAGCTGAAGGGCCGTAAATGCACTTCCATTTTCCAAGAAATATTTCCCTCAGCACTGTCTATAAAAAAATAAGTGAACAAAATCAAATATATCAAATTAAAACACAGTTCATATAACCAAAGATAGAAAATGCCTTTAATCACTGAAGTATTGTAGATTTATTCCAAGCTTCATGTTCAACAAGGAAAATAGAAGAATATGAACCAGTCTTTCTAACCAACGAATACACACACTCTCGAGTTAGGGCCTTTCTAGACTCTCAATGGACTATAAAGAGGGCAAAGGAGGCTTGTGCTTCTTTAAATAGGGTGCAAAACCCTAGGATTTAGGTTTCATCTGCCAACTCCTACTCGTCGAGTCCCTTCTTGGGCTCGGCGAGTAGGTCACTAAAACACGTGGACCAACCCGTTGCTACTCGACGAGTAGGGCAACCAACTCTTCGACTAGACTCAAGGACCAAAACAATTCAACATAATTCAATACCTGAGAATCAGGGTGTTACAACTCCCCCCACTTGAATTAGACTTCGCCCTCGAAGTCCGGTGTGATGAACAATGTCGGGTAATGCTCCCACATCTCTTTCTCCGGCTCCCACGTCTACTCAGATCCCTTCTGATTCTCCCACTGTACCTTCACCAAAGGTATCTCCTTATTCCGCAAAACATTCATCTTCCTCTCATGTATGGCCACAGGCCTCTCCACGTAATTCAGGCGCTCATAAACCTGAATGTCATCCAATGGCACCACTAGATCCTGATCCACAATGTAGTTATGCAGCTGCGAAACATGGAAAGTGTTGTGGATCCGACAAAGCTCCTCCGGAAGCTCTAACCTGTATGCCACCTTCCCAACCCTGGCAATAACCCTGAATGGCCCAATATATCGATGACCCAATTTCCCCTGCTTCCTGAACCGAATCACACCCTTCCAGGGCGAGACCTTCAGGAGCACCAAATCATCTACCCGAAACTCTAACTTAGATCGGAGTCTATCAGCATAACTCTTTTGCTGACTCTGAGCGGTCTGTAGTCGGTGCCTAATCTACTGAATCTTCTCGGTAGTCTGCAGGACTACCTCCGTCCGCCCCATCACTCGGTGTCCAACCTCACCCCAACAAACCGGCATGCGACATCTACGCCCATACAGTAACTCAAACGACAGGGCGCCAATACTTGAATGGTAGTTGTTGCTGTAAGCAAACTCTTCAAGAGGTAGGTGAGAATCCCAACCCCCACCAAAATCAATGAAACACGCCCTCAACATATCCTAGAAGGTCTGAATGGTTCGCTTACTCTGACCGTCTGTCTGTGGATGAAACATTGTGCTAAAGTGCAAGCGTGTGCCCAATTCCTCGTGAAACTTCTGCCAGAAACGGGAGGTAAATCTGACATCTCGGTCTGAGACAATGGAGACCGGAATCCCGTGGCGAGCAACGATCTCACGGACATATAGGTCGGCCAACCTCTCGGCCGAAGAACTCTCTCGTATCGCCAAGAAAGGAACACTCTTGGCCAATCTATCTACGATGACCCATATAGCGTCGAACCCTTTCTCCGTCCTTGGCAGCTTCGTGATGAATTCCATTGTGATATGTTCCCATGTCCACATGGGATTCTCTAGAGGTTGTAGCTTACCATGCGGCCTCTGATGCTCGGCCTTGACCGTCCTACAGGTCAAGCACCTCTCGACATACCAAACAATTTCTCGCTTCATACATGGCCACTAGTAACTCAAACTCAAGTCTCGATACATCTTGTTGGCCGCCTGGTGTATGGAAAAATGAGACTTATGAGCTTCCTCCATCACTATCTGTCTGACTCCACCAGTCATCGGAACGCAAACACGACCACATCGGGCCAATAACCCCCAGCTATCGTAAACAAACCAAGTGCTTTTTGCCCTTAATCCTTTCCATTTTCCAGTTCTTCGGTCGTATACCCTTGACCTAGGCATCTCTGATCAAACTCACCAACGGGGAATCCACAGCTCTCCTCATACAATTTGCTGGGGTGGAAGACCCAACTGACTTGCGGCTCAACGCATCCGCAACCACATTCGCTTTACCAAGCTGGTAAAGGATCTGACAATCGTAGTCCTTGACTACATCTAACCACCTGCGCTGTCTCATATTTAGGTTCGGCTGATCCATGATGTACCTCAAACTCTTGTGATCTGTGCATATGGTACATCAGACCCTATATAGGTAATACCACCAAATATTTAGAGCGAATATCATCGCTCCCAACTCCAGATCGTGCGTAGGGTATCTTCTCTCATGCGGCTTCAGCTGCCGCGATGCATAGGCTATCACTCGTCCTCTCTGCATGACGACTGCCCCCAAACCTGTGATGGATGCATCACAGAATACTAAAAAATCCTCAACTCCCTCAGGGAGTTTCAACACTGCCGCCTCCCACAAACACTTCCGGAGGGTTTCAAATGCCCTCTGCTGCTCAGGGCTCCACCGGAAGTCCACCCCCTTCCTCGTTAGACGAGCGAGGGGCACTGCAATCTCGGAGAAATCTCGAATAAATCTCTGGTAGTACCCTGCTAAATCCAAGAAGCTCCTGATATCTGAGGGAGATTTTGGAATCTCCTACTACGTAACTGCCTCAACTTTAGCTGGATAGACCAAAATCCCCTCCTGGTTAATGATGTGCCCAAGGAATTAGACCTCTCGCAACCAGAACTCACACTTCGAGAACTTGGCATAAAGCCTTTCTTGCCTCAAAACTACCAATAGCTCCCTGAGGTGCTCCCCGTGTTGCTCTTGGGTCTTGGAATACACATGATATCATCTATGAACACAATTATCGAGCGATCAAGCATTGGCCTGCAAACCCGATTCATCAGATCCACGAACACTGTTGGCATGTTGGTGAGCCCTAACGGCATCACCACGAACTCCTAATGACCATAACGAGTTCGAAACACGGTCTTCTCCACGTCCTCCTCTCGCACCCTGACCTGGTGATATCCGGATCTCAAATCCATCCTGGAAAACCAAGGTGCACCCTACAACTGATCGAAAAGATCATCTGTCCTCAAGAGTGGATAATGGTTTTTCACCATCAACTTGCTCAACTCCCTATAGTCAATGCACATCTGGCGTGATCTGTCCTTCTTCCTGAAGAAGAGGATCGGCGCTCCCCACGGAGAACTACTCGGACGAATGAACTGCTTACCTAGTAGTTCCTGCAACGGAGACGACAGCTCCTGCATCTCGGGTGGTCCCAACCGGTACGGCGCCTTAGCGATAGCAGCCGCACCCGACACTACATCAATCCTAAACTCAACCTGCCTCTCCGGAGGCACTCCGGGTAACTCCTCCGGAAACACGTTAGCAGACTCTCTAATCACCGGGACCTCTGAAACTGATGTGTGGTCCCTAACCCACGTATCCACCACATACGCCAAATAAGCGGCACACCCATGCTGAATATACTGCCGAGCCCTGGCTGCCAAACAAAACCCTGATCCTACTCGGGTGCCCTTGCCATATACCACCAGTTCTCCCCCACTTGGGGTTCGAACTACTACTCGCTGTCCCTCACAATCGATCATGGCGCCAAATCGACTGAGCCAATCCATCCCCACGATCACACATACTTCCCCCATTGGAATAGGAATCAAATCTATCGGGATGGATACCCCGAAAACCTCCAACTCACATCCCCGGTAGCTCGAACAAGCGGAAACCCCATGCTTGTTGGCGATAGAAACTCGCAACGGACACTCAAGATCATCTACCATCACACTGAATCCCTTGCTGAAAGTTTGAGATATAAACGACCGACTCGCCCCCGAGTCGAATAAAACCAAAGCAGGCAAAGAGTTTACTAAAAACGTACCTAACATAGGTACAACATATAAGCATCATACTTATATAATAACTGAAATAGAGAATAGAAACATACCTACAACCAAATCTGGTGCTGCCTTGGCCTCCTCGGTCGTGAGCTAGAAGGCAAGCCCCTAAGCCTTTGGAGGCTCCACCTTGACTGGCCTCCCATCCGCAATCCTCAAAGTAGCTGCTGCGGAAACCTGCGTCGGCTTGGCGGCGAGCTGCGGACAGTTGTTCTTCACATGACCAACCTAATGACAATGATAACATATCCTCATATCTACAGGAGGGGCAGACTGGCGGCAAAGCCTGGCATAGTGCTCCTCCTTTCCATATTTGTGGCACCCACCTCCTACTCAAAAAACCCTAGAATGACCCCTGCCACACTTTCCACAAGTACGGCTTTGCAGACCTCTGGTCCTAGTATCAGCGGTCTTAGACCACTTAAGTGTCGGCTGAGACTGTGTCGGAACCTGACGCTGCTCCTTCAACTCCAGCTCTATCTCCAAATCACACCGCCTCATGGCTTCCAGAAGATCCACGAGAGTATCACAACATTGCGTGGCAACAAACTGTCAAATATCAATCTTGAGCATACTCAGATAACGAGTCATCTGAGACTGCTCAGAAGCAAACTCTGGGTAAAACATAGCCCTCTCCGTTAACATGCGAGTAATCTCCATCACCGATTCTCCATCCTGCCTCAATGTGAAAAACTCATGAGCAAGCTGCTCTCGCTCCACGTATGGAACGTAGCAGGTGCGGAACATATCCCTTAACTGCTCCCACGTAACAAAAGCTCTCTGATCATCGGTGTACGACCCAGTCGTTAGTCTCCACCAGTCCTTGGCCCCACGCCTCAACAGGTTCAGGGTGCACCTGACCTTCTGGTCAGTAGGACACGAGCACGTGAAGAAACATCCCTCCACGTCAGATAACCACCTCCTAGCCCTGATCGAATCCTGAGTACCATCAAATTTTGGGGGCTTCGTGTTATGAAAGTCCCGGTACTGGAAAGCCCGACTGGCTCCCCCTCCACCCCTGCCGCTGCTACAGCCAATGTGGCTGCAACGACAGCCGTCTCTGCTAAGGCTGCATAATGCTCATCAAAGTATTCAACCATCACAGTCTTGATCGACCCAAACATCTCTGGTAGCTGCGCTCGAAACGCAACAATAACCTCATCATGCAGGATCTCCCGAATCCTGGCATCTAACTCCTTTGTCCCTATCTGCACCACGGGCTCAGGTACTACAGGCACATTCGGGCCTCCATCCCCTGATCGTGATCCCGATCCTGATCCAGACACAACGCGCCTCATCACCACCATACTGAAAATATACCCAGGACGTCAGATAAATAACATAATCTCGGGAGACCAGTTCACACAAACCCTAGGGGTTGTGACTTCCTTGCTACGCGTATGGGTCCTGTGCTTTCAGTAGTACGGGCCCATACTACCTTCCACACCTACCCATATTTGTCTCAAGTATCACCACAACGCCCCAACAATAGACATCAACATAGCAAGCGCTCAACCCTCACTCCTTGATGCATGCGAAACTATCTCACAACTGCCCTCACGGCTTCTCACAACCCATCAATCCATGACACTTCCACCAACCCTGTAGTATTAGTGTATGCTAGCCACACATAACGTTGGACCCCATAGACTTTCGAATATCCAATCCTACCCTAATATTGAATCGAACATTATCAGGCTATAAGATCTTAATTACGCACCGCCATGATGCATACACTAAACAACTACAATAATGATGTCAATTCAATTCAAAAGAAACCCTAGGCTGGTAGGCATCATATAATCAGGCAAGTCTATCCTGTATTTCCTGAATATCCCTAGCCTAGCACTAGCATGTTGTTCTAACATGTCATAATATCAAATAACTGCATGGTATTTTGGGGTTTACTTACAGGCTTCGGCTGATCGTACACTCCGCATCCCTTATCCTTTATATTGAAAACTGTTTTAGAGTTCCTTCAAAAATTTCCTTGATTTGAGACTGGATTTACACGAGTGTTACTCCAATTCACTCAAACCAAGGCTCAGATACCAACTTGTAACATCCAAAAATTTTATGCCAAATTTAAACTTTTTCAACCATAAAACCACATAGTGTTTATAAAATGTTTTCAAAATATTATTCATCAGAGTGTCCCAATAACAAAATCATAAGGATGTGGAGTGGTACAGTCACGCCTTTGCCTTGCCATGATCTCCTGAAGTACCTGAAAGAATAAACTGAAACTGTAAGCCCAAGGGCTTAGTGAGCTACCCCCAAAATACCAATACCACACCGATAATATCATAACAGTAACAGATAATCAACAACATGCATACTAGGCCTTCGGCCTAACTGGACCGCCCTGTAAGGCCTACAGTCTAACCGAGTCTATCCTGAGCCTTTGGCATGACTGGACCGCCCTCCTCGGGCCTATAGTCTCTCCGGACCGCTCATAGGGTATGTTAGCCTTCAACACAAAGCAGGACCGCCTCAACCCAACCTTCAAGCAAATAATCATGTGCGCATAACTAACATATACTGGCATACACAGGTATCAAACATAACTATCTCACTGGTCATCAATACTAGCAATCCCTCATAACCAGAGCACCGACCTAGCAGGTCACTAACATACCAATCCCTACGGATCATAAGAGCATAATAACATATTGTCTATCCTGATACCGAACTATTAGATCATAACCATATATAGCATACCCTAACCAAGATAACAACTAAGGGGCCGACCTTGGTGCCTTAGACCCTATTGATGTAGTGAGGATAACTCACCTTGCAATTGTCGGCTCGGTAACTAAACTCCAACTCTTAGATCACGACCCCAAACTCCACCACCTAATATCATAATAGAACCATACTCGTAAGTTCTCAACCTCCCAAGGTACCCCCATAAGTCAACTAGTCAACCCCCTGGACAAAGTCAAAGTCAACAGTCAAGGTCAGCAGTCCATGTTGACCCTTACTCGTCGAGTACCCTCGGCTACTCGTCGAGTTCCTCGAGATACTCGCCCACTCGTCAAGTCCCCGAAGTGACTCGTCGAGTTCCTATGGTTCGCGATTGAAACCCTTAGGCCGCTCGTCAAGTTTTCCTCCGTGCAACTCGACAGGTTCAAACGCATTCATCAATTTGGGGAACATTAACTGACTCGTCAAGTTGTTCATCCAACTCGTCGAGTCTACGTCAATCTTCATCGGACTCGCCAGTTGTTCATCCAACTCGTGGTGTTCAATGCCTATCTTCATATGACTCGCCGAGTCGACTATGCCACTCGCCGAGTCCCTTCAGCCCTTTAATCATGCAGACACTTTTTAAGCCATGCCAAGGCCCCATATTGCAGATTCAACTTCCTTAGGCATGCTTATCAAGTAAAGTTACAAACTTTACGTGCATGCAAGGCTTTAAGACCCTAAAATGGCACAATTAAGCTTCAAATGAAGTCACATCCTTGGGTGAACGCTCATACTAGTCAAGGCTGATGGCTTTATGAATGTAGAAGCCAAAGGGAGTCCAGATCTGAAGTTACAACTTTAGATCTTGGCTTAAGCACAAGAACCATTTCCTAAACTCATGCACAAAAGGGTTTAGGAGAAAATGAGCCAAGGTAAAAACGATCTAATACCTTCAAGAGAGCTCTTTCTGATGCATAACTTGAAACCCACAAACTCTTGCTTCAACTAGCTTGCTTCGCAAGTGATTCCTTCACCGAAACTTCCCTCCCAGCTCAAACCTCCAAAGAATATACACACACTCAAGTTAGGGCCTTTATGGAGTCTCAATGGACTGTAAAGAGGCCAAAGTAGGCTTGTGCTTCTTTAAATAAGGTGCAAAACCCAGGGATTTAGGGTTTCATCTTCCAGCTCCTACTCGTTGAGTCCCTTCTTGAAATTGGCGAGTAGGTCACTAAAACACGTGGACCAACCCGGTGCTACTCGAATAGTAGGGAAACCAACTCGTCGAGTAGACCCAAAGACCAAAAATATTCAACATAATTCAATACCTGAGAATCGCGGCTTTCCAGCAGTGGTGTGCTCATGGGGTAATGGAACTAGTACGCTTGACCCAGCGTGTGTGCTAAACTTGAGAATACCATGGATTGTTAATTTTATAGACTTAAGGTGGAAGAGTGTTGGTCTCTAGAATGTGATGCTATGTTGGGAGGCGCATCACTAAAAATTCAATCATAAGCGTGATCTTATCCCACTCGTCATGACTGACCAAGGTGAGTGGTACATGTATAGTGCCCAGCAGCTATAGGCTATTTCCAGTAAATCCCATTAGTGGTCCACTTACAGAAGGCTTTAGTCTCTCCTTCCACAAGGTAGGAAACTGCCTAAAGCAATGTTCTTACAGTATGTATGTACTGCTATCGTTGTCAATGTAGACATTACGAACTTACTTTTGGCGTATGTAGGCAATGACAAGGAGTGGATCCCTGGCATCCCAGCTTCCTCGCCTCTTTTATGGGTTCTGACGATGGTGAAGATGTCGTTCTTTTGATCGGCATCGAACTTGGATCTCATGTCCTTTTATATATCATATAAGTTTCCTTTTAGCTTCTTTTCTTCAATCTCTTTCTTCAGCAACGTGCACTCACCAGTATGGAAACTTTTGCTCTTGTGAAAGTCATTCTACTTGCCCTTTTCTTTTTCCATCTTTGATGGAGTTTTCTTGATGGCGTAGACATATGTTTAGTGACTTCGACGTTTGTCTTTGACAAATGGACTATATCTCTGGGATAGATGTTGCGAGTGCCAATTGTTCTTGTCATGGCCCCAAAACCGGCACTCTCGATGGCCAGTGTTGGGGCGAGAGACTGGTTCTTCATGTTTTATGTACGCATTGACAACAACCTTTAGATTGGTTTCTTTTCTCTCTTCACCGTCAATCTGTCTTAGATATATATTGACTTTGTACTCAAGCTCATCCCTCGACCTGGATATCGTCCCTTGCATCTTCTTCGATGGAGGGACAGGGTGAAAAATCTGGGCGAAAGCATCGGTCCCATGGAATTCCTTATAGATCATGATATTTAGTGTTTCTAGAGTGAATATGTTGTAATACGCCCTTATCGACTCTCCCTTCTTTTGTTTGCATGCCATTATTTAGTTCCCATCTCCCTTTCCTTTCCTTAGCTGCATGAAATTGTTGAGGAATAGTTATTGGAACTTCTCGATACTCGAGATGCAGGTCACATCGTCTTGAACCATTTGCCTGCTTTTCATGATAACATAAAAGGGAAATACATACAAGTGAACCTCTTGTCCATCCTCAACGACGTCATCCTCCACTCACAAGCGTCGATATGCTTTTTTGGATCAGTGGTACTGTCATACTTTGGAATGTTTGGTATCATCACCGAGTTTGGGATTTCATATTGCAAGATGTCCTGGCAGAAAGCGGAGCTAGTGGTCCTCGCCAAATTTTCCATGTTTGGTTATTAAAAACCATCGTACATCATAAATTGTTGAGCATAATATGGGTTGTTGTATGCTAGATTGTGAGCTTTTTTTGCATGCTTTGTTGAAGATATGAGCTCAATCCTGGATGATGGAGCATATAAAGGTTTAACCCCTACGACTGTTGAACATAGTTATTGAATTGTTGTGCCAATGATGAGTGAGTGTTGGACTCCTGCGACGATGGAATTTGAGGAGTGGATCCCTACAATTTTTGGCAGTAGGGATTGAACATTGGAGGTTGTTGAGCAAATAATTGAATGTGCGACATGCCCGCCATGAGAGAGAAATGGTAGCTAGACATTGGATGTTGTGTTGCAGACCATATGGTTCCTAGGGACCAAGTGTTCGTTCCCACCTGCTGCGATGGCAGTTGCAGATGAGAAACTAGTGGTTGTGACTGCTGAGTCGATAGTTGTGATTGTTGGGTCGGCGGTTGTGACTGTTGAGGCACCATTATCTGAGGCGTTGCAGTACTGTTTGTGACCAGATGCTTTGTTTTGATAGGTGGCATTCGCCATAAGGCAATTATTGTTGCCGCTACGGTTATTGTTATGGAACCTGGTACTTGTGTTGTTTCCATTTGGGTCGACGCTTCTCTGTCTGATGTAGATGCTTCCATGCCATCGAATGACCGAATGGATCTGAGTGGGCTCATCTCTCCCATATCGGGCATCATAGGTCCCTTTCCAATCATCGACGACGTCTACAGTCATATCAAGGTATTTTAACTATGAGTACATTCCCGGATGCTGCCAAATGTTGTGATATGAGCTTTGCACTTAACACCATTACTCTATGATTCTAGTTGGGTTGAGTCCCATAATGACAACAATGAAGAGATATGGTCAGTCGACATCCCGTAGGTAGTCCTAGGACAAAGCTCCAACGGCCTAGTTAGTATGTGTTTTAGAATAAGGTGGTTAAAGTTTTGGATAGAGAGAAGGCGCTCCCTTTTTCTTAAGACGAATGGTCCTTTTATACATGTCATTCCATGCACTTGTTCCTAATGGTGTTCTTTGTCTTGTCTTGGCCAACAGGACATGGAGGAGTCCCATTGGTCGGTCGTGCACCACTAGTGGTCATCTACTATTAGTGTAGAATAAACTGAGGACAGCGCCCTAGGCATTACACTTTTCGCTCTGGAAATCGACCAGTTGTGTTATGTCTTATTATAGGCTAGATATTTACGTCAAGGATTTGACCTGGGCGCAAGGGAGCCAAGGATGAGGGTTAGCTAGGAAGGGGTTGAGACCGTTAGCTAGGTCGTACAACAGATAGCATTTTAATTAACTATAACATATTCTTATTAGGATACATTAACAAGAACCTAATGTGTTTGGAAGATATAAGTATATAACTCACTTTATTAGAACGTCTCAAAAGATAATAAATCAAACTAACTAAAATTCCCAGACCAATTGTAATGCGTGTCATCTAATTAAAATAAATAGGACCTAATTTTTTTGTTTAAAGTCTAGCACGTAATTTTAAAAACCAAATTAAGCATCTTCATCTTGGGTACAATGATAGTTTCAGTTAATTTCATATATAAATGCCTTGCAACGAAAAATGTTACATAACATAAATGTGGCGTCAAAAGTACATGTTTTTGTAATGTTATTTTATTTTGGTAATTAATCCACATACAAAGCAAGTTGAGATTGGGGCTATCAGGAAGAATATTGTTTTTTAGGATATATATAATCAAACTACCAAGAAAATAATGCATATTCATAAGATTGTGACAAAGGTCTGGAACACTCATATTATATTACAAACTAAATGGATTCACATTCTTCATGGAGGGAAAGAGTGTTTTATATACCTTTTGGATATTGTTTACCTACCAAGTGGATCTATCGTGTACAAAGAAAGGCAACACTTAGTAAGGCGTATGAAACTGAAGGATATCTGTAAGTAGATTATGAAGTAAGATATTGAAAGTAAACATGGACTCGCATCCGTTAAGTAACATGGACATAACCTCAAAAGTAGGATGTGATAACTAAACATGCATTCATGAATCTATATAGATACATGGTATAAAGGTTGCAAGGAAATATGTCATAATTTATTGGTTATATGACAAAAGTAAACTTCTACCTTTGCAACGTTCACACATTCATTATGCATGTATTTTTTTTGAAATTTCACAAAGCAAGGGTCTACCTTACTCCCTCACAACGAAACTTTCTACAATGAAACACCGGTCTCTTGTGAAGGTATCAACTGTAGGGTTTTATTGCATCAATACATTTAATCATGGTAACATAAACAAACAAAAACACATAAGTGTGCATGCATCCAAAGATCTAAATTTTACTACTCATAGCAATGAACTTTCAAAACGAACTAAGTAAGAATACAAACCTCTTGTTTTTTATTTGAATGGGACCTTGTGAATGCCAGAACTTGCAGTTGATAAAGAACCCAATGTAAATCCCCTCTAATATAGTCACACACACAACCTCCAAAAGTTATCAAGCATTAACCCTAAACTAGGGTTTTACAAAAATTCTATAACCCTAGGACAGAGTTTATAATTTTCACATAGGGAAGACATAGAGAGAGAGAGAGAGAGAGTTTAGACGAAAATAATAGAGGAATCAATAGCTAGGGTTTTATCCCTAATAGTCTATTTATGGGTAGCAGATAAATCATTAAGGGATTTAAAATTTTCAGGATAATCCTTATAGATTCTAAACATGCCTTATATCTAGGGATTAATGTTCAATATCCTTAATTAATTAAAACTATTTTATTAATTTCCAAAATAATTTCTAATTAATTTGTTAAGTACTTATTAAATTAATAACTAAAGTTGGACATTGTTAAAATATTTTTAGCTACAGGAGTTTGTGATCATATCTACCTACGAGACGTAGGAGGATATGACAGCTCGCGCTCGCAAGCGAAAGATTGATTTGGAGACACAGAGGAAGAGGAAGTCGGTTCAAGCTCAAGTATAGGAGAGCTCGGGCAAGAAGCCCGAGGTTGGTTATTCACAATTGAGGGGCCAACAAGGTCAGGGCCATTGTGGCAAGTACGACAACGCACACAATGGAGTGTGTACGATGGGTGGGTCCGACTGCTACAAGTACGGAAACACCAGTCACTTTAGTAGGGATTTCCCCACTACCGAGGTGTCGGATCTAATTTGCTTTCACTGCAGTCAAAGGGGTCACAAGAAGGCCCATTGTCCGAGTTTAGCAAGGAGATCAATGGTAGAACCTGCTCTAGCCACATTGAGGATCACTGACGGTAGCCAGGGCAAGGTGGATGTGCTAGTTGTGAAGAGCCGAGCTTTCCATTTTTTAGCCGAGGAGGTACACGTAGCGCCAGATGTGGTTACGTGTATGCATTTTCTCCCAATCTCATTTACTGATTCAATGTTTATGCATACTACACACACACACACACACACATATATATATATATATATATATATATATATATTTGATGTTATATATGGACATTCCTATTTAACAGTGTTCCAGCCTTAGTTATGTTTGATTCAGGCGCTACCCAATCATTTGTATTGCTTGGGCTCAGCAAGAGATTTAGTGACAGTCCATGGGAGCTTGATTATCCACTAGAGGTAGAAATTTATGATGATCTTCCAATATGGGAATCGAGGGTACATTAGGGTAGTGTTCTACAGTTATTTAGTGAGTAGTACCTGATTGATTTGGTTCCTATTCATCTGCGTGAGAGAAAGGTGATCGTGGGGATGGATTGGTTGAGCCGTAATGGGGCGATGATTGATTATGGGCACCAGTTAGTTCAGGTTCTAACCCTAATTGGGGGAGAACTAGTTTTTCATGTTGAGGGTGCTCAGCATGGACTCACTCTCTATTCAGCTGGGAGAGCTAGGAGATGCCTACAACAGGGTTGTTCTTGTTTTGTGGTTTATGTATTAGACACTAGGGAGGAGAAAAAGAGGACGATTGTTGATGTGTTGGTTGTTCGAGATTATTTAGATGTGTTCTCGGAGGATTTTCTTGGACAGTCTCTGGAGAGGTAGGTGGAGTTTTGTATTCATCTGGTCCCAGGTGCAGCTCTGATAGCCAAGGGACCTTATTAGTTGGCACCGCCAGAGATGTAGTAGTTGTCTACATAGTTGTAGGAGCTGTTAGACAAGGGGTTTATCAGACCGAGTAGTTCACCCTGGGGAGCAAAGATTTTGTTTTCAAAGAAGAAGGATGGACCCCACACAACGTGCATAGATTATCGGGAGCGGAACAAGTTGATCGTGAAGAACTGTTGTCCACCCCTGGATTGATTTGTGTTTAGGTTATTGTTAGGGGTAGGATCCCATAATCATATTCTAGATCCTCAATATCCTCGAAGTCCTAGGATCCTTAAACATATCATAGGATCGTAACTATTATCACTAATATTTCTCAACACTTATAATGGCTATATTCTTCTTTCGTTTTCTCACATGTAAGAAATTAGTCAAAACATGACTCATTCTCAATGGAGAATCACTTCAATCAAGCTTAAGACCATGTAATACCAAGTCAAACAACATGCAAATGCTTGTTCAAGGAGGATCCCAAAAATATCGTACTTCTTGTTGTTTAGCTTAGATTATAAATAACACCTGCAAATTGCACACCACGCACACAATTAACTCTACCATTACACTTGTAGTCGTATTATCTTCAGCATCTCTGTAATCTCATATTAAAATAAGTAAAAAGCAACAAGGAAAGTGATCATTCTCACCTCCCAAGGGATTTCTTTGTAACTCACTTGTCTCACTTTATTCCTTACTTTATGTTTGCATTATTCTAACACCACAACCTCTTGTACAATTTGGTTGAATTACATTCGATAAATTTTCGACCAAAAAGATTTGGCACCATTCGTGGGTCCATAGTCTTCACAATCGTTCGAGAAACATGTCTTCCCAACCAACCTTATCCTTTTCATCCATTCCTCCCATTTCCTCTAAAATCCTTCCAACACCTCCAAGCGGAGCTCCCAAAAAACCTTCCAAGGCACCGAAGAAAAACACCTCTTTGGTCGTTAACCAAGGTTTTAAGATCCTCATGTATTCATTTCCAGTAACGATCTCTATGCTGTGATGAAGAGATTGGAACAAAAAGTCACTTAGTAGTAGGAGGACAACAATATGGAAATCAAGGAAATGGAGAGACTGAGGGTGGAGATCCACAAACCCCAAGAAGCAGCACCCTCAATCTTGCAGCACAAGATCCTAAACTTTGACAATATATGATCCTCGGGAAACCATCGCGATATAGGATACTCAACAGTTAATTTAGATAATCTCGAGTGTGCTCGGGGTGGTCCAACCTATACCGAATCTTTTCCCAACGAGCCACAGGATCTCAAGATTTGCTCCTGTGATTGTTGATACTGAATTCCTAAAGCACTTCCAAACTCCCAGAACGAAGCCTTACGATGGGGCTACATATCCTGAAGAACATGTGGCACAATACAGGGAAAGAATAGAGATCATCCCCATTCCCACACATTCGAATGAAGCTTGCCTATGAAGGGTTTTGGTTCGAACCTCACAATATCAGCCTTGAAATGGCTACTAAATGTTCCTCTTTACTCTAATAATTCATTTTGCACATTTAGTTTATATTTTTAACAACCAATTTTCATGTAGCAGAACATTCGAAAAGATAACTAGTGATCTCTATCGGGTGGTTTAGGATCCTAAGGGATTTCGTGAACGGGTTTGGCAGGGAAGCTCTGAGTATCCCCAACATAGACATGAAAAATTATGTAGAAGCCTTCAAAATAGGCTTAAATAACGACTCCTCTTTTTATGAAGACCTCGTAATGACTCCATGCAAAATAATGGATTAAGTAAAGAGCAAAACACTGAGGTTTATAAGGCTCAAAGAAGCAAAGGAGATCCAAAAAAGGAGCAACCCATATGATAACCCAAATAGGAAGGCCAATTCCTCGGTCCAAAGATCCTATAAATCCAAACATTATTGCAAACCTGATTATCATAGGGAAGATTCCTTTGAAGATGAAGGAGAGGAAGAAGAATTTCCTAAGATCACTGACTATCGTTTTTCTATGAATGTTTGAGTTTTAATATTTTCTATGAAGGATCTTGGTGACAATATAAGATGGGCAAGAAAGGGTGAAAATTTCACGCTTGGAAATATATGTCCAAATCGTGTGCATACCATAAGGACTTCGGTCACCTTACAGAATATTGCATAGCCCTTAGAAAGGAGATCAATTACTTACTTGCCAAGGGATACCTCAAGGATATCCTTCTAAAAGTAAAAGAAGGATCGAAAGAAAAGGATTAGGATCCTCATAAGATCCTATAGAAACTAGGATCGCCTCCTTCGGATGCCAAGGTAATCAATATAATCTCTAGGGGATCTGACATATGTGGTACCTCATATTCTGCAACAAAAAGACATGATAAGGTGTTAAAAATGGAGAAAGAAGAAAGTCCTAAGAATAATACATTGATCACAAACAAGAAGGAGATTACCATCGAGGAAACTGATAAAACAGATGTCCAAGATCCCCACCACGTTGGGCTAGTGATCAACCTTAACATCGCCAACCATTTTGTTAGAAGGATCCTTGTCGACAGAGGATCCTCAGTCAACATTATACTCCTGGATGCTTTAAAAAGAGTGAACATTCCAAAAGCCAAAATAGTCAAAAGATCCTCAGTGCTAATAGGATTCAGTGGTGAAACGAAGCATACGGTCGGCGAGATAAATCCTCTTATAATGTTATACTAGGTAGAACATGTATCCACGATATGAAGGTCGTCCCCTCAACATACCATGCATCAGTATGTTAAGATCCCACTCCATAGGGGATGGTGAAAGTCACAGGTGATCGACAAGAATCCAAGGAGTGCTAGAAGACCTCTATGAAATCTTCAACGGTACCATGACAAGCACAACAATTAAAGAAGGAGGCACAAGGTGTGCTAGAAACAAGAGAAAAAGATGAAAAGGAAGTTCCCCAGAACATCGAGGATCCTGAAGCCAAAGTCCTCATAGGATGCTCAATACCAGAACAAAACGAGCAAGAAATAATGAAGTTTCTAAAAGATAAAAGCAAAACATTCGCCTGGAAGCATGAGGATATGACATGTATAGACAAAAATACTATCACTCGTAACTTAACATTAATCCTTCTTTCAGACCAATACACCAAAAAAAATAAAGGAAGTTTGCACCTGAGACAAATCAGATCATCCAAGAAGAACTAGAAAAACTTCTTAAAACAAGGATGATCAAGGAAGTGAAGTTCTAAAGGTGGATGGCCAACGTTGTAGTAGTACAAAAGAAGAATGGCAAATGGTGAGTATGTGTTGATTATACAGATCTTAATAAGGCATGTGCTAAAGATTCTCTTCCCCTACCACACATATATTCCATGATAGATGCTACAGCTGGCCATGAACTACTAACATTAATGGATGCATCAACAGGCTTCCAAAAAATTCAAATGGAACCATCTGACCTGGAGGATACCGCGTTCATAACCCCAACAGGTATATATTGTTATATTGTTATGCCTTTTGGTCATAAAAATATAGGTGCAATGTACCAAATGCTAGTTAACCGGATTTTCAAGGACAAACTAGGGGACACCATGGAAGACTACATCGATGACATGGTGGTCAAATAAAAGAAAGCTGAAGATATCCTCAAGGATCTTGAGGACGCTTTCAACATACTAGAAGAATACAAAATGAACCTGAATCCTTCCAAATGGCATTTTGGAATGAGATCAAGCATGTTCCTCGGATACATGGTGACTAAAAGAGGAATAGAAGCAAGTCATTGAAAATCAAGGCCATCATCAATTTATGATCCCTATCCTCGAGAAAGGGTATTCATAGACTAACAGGAAGAGTAGCAGCACTAAACATGTTCATATCAAGATCCTTAAAGAGCTGTAAACCTTTCTATGGCATCTTAAAGAAGAACAAAAGGTATGTGTGGACCAAAGAGCACGAAGATGCTTTTCAGGAACATAAAAATTATTTCAGTTCAACACCCTTGTTGGTAAAACCACTAGATAGGTCATGCGGAACCACTACTCTTATACCTCTTAGTATCCTCTAACGTTGTAAGTGTTGTTTTAGCCAAAGAACTTAACGGAGACCAACATCCCATCTACTATGTAAGTATAATTTCACTTGGATCCTAAGACCAGGTACTCCCATCTTGAAAAACTAATACTTGCATTAATAACTACTTCAACAGAATTATGACACGAATTTGAAACACATACTATACATGTAAAACAAATTATTACATTAAGAATGTTATGCGAAAACCAGAGATGTTAGGTAGGATGGAAAAGTGGTCCGTGAAGCTAAGCATACATGACACCAAATATGATCACAGATTCGCAATAAAATGACAAGCACTAGCAGACTTTGTTGGTGGTTTCAATGATGATCTACAACCTGAAGCAGAATTGGAAAGCAAGGAACTCCAAAAAGTAGAAAGCATGTGAAGATGGATACTCATCACTGATGGATCTTCCAACTTTAGAGGAAAGGTCCTAGGGATCATACTAAAATTTTCACAAGGGGACATCATGTTGGATTAGGTGTCTATGCACATAACTATTTTGGTATGTACTTGACCCGATTATGAGCATGGTCCTTTTGGGTTGCCTCCACCTTAGCAACTGGCCTGATGAATTATGAAGAAAGATGATTAATTGTGATTTATTAATATATTATGTGAATAATATATTAAAAGAGAAATCATATGTTTTAATTAATATTGATCAAGAATTAATTTAGAATTAGTTTTGTAGTCAAAAGAGATTAATTATACCAAGGGGACTGATACTTTAATTATAAGATAGTTACAAAGTTGGGCTTAGGATCCATAAGGAAGCAATGGACGAATTATATATGGGAATCCATATAGAAATCGTCTAAGGGGCCTTCTGGAAGGATCCTTTGGGCTGCTTAAGGACTAAACAACTAGATTAGGGTTTTGACTGAAATCCTATTTGCTCAGCTATATAAGGAACCCATGGGCATTCCAAAATCGGCCACTAGAAACCCTAGAAGGATTCCATAGTCGATTTTGAGCCTCTCCTCTCTCTCTCTCTTGTTCTTCCTTATTGCTAGTGGTGTTTGTGACTCCATTAGAGGTGCAACATATGAGGCACTAGGTTTTCAGAAGTCAAGATCAACACGGATTGAGATTGTTATTGCTACATAACAATCAAGGTAATGTTTCTAACCCTAATCAAATATTAATTTCGAATTATATGCTAGTTCATAGGGTTTATTGCTTTAGTATTTAATGTTGTATGTTTAAATCAGAAAAACCTAGATCAAAGCAATTAGGGTTGCATGAACACCATAGGAATGATCTTATGCTCATAACCCATCAGTGGAATCAGAGCCTATGTCGCTTTTTTAGTTGAATAGATACAAAAGTAAACTGCCAAAGGATCAAAAAGTTGAATTTTTTGCTGTCTGCGAAGCCAATTCGGCGAGTCCATCAGTGGACTCGACGAGTTGCATGAGCTCAGCGAGTACAGGGTGTTGTTGACGGGATTGTTGAATTTTTTGAGCAGATTTTGTTAAGGATAATTACCAAAACTCGTTTTTATTGCCTAAAATCGATTTTTTATGTTTGGAATGATTATCCTTATCAAAATTAATGGTTTTGATTAAATTTGGATAATATAGGATTATTATGAGTCGAATATTTGACCTATTAAGTTTGAAAAGTTTCAATTTACACCGTTCAGGTTTTATAGTTTAAATTTGAACTTAAAAATTCTATTTTTGAAATTTAAATAGTTAAACCCTAATACTTTGAAAGGTTTCAAAATTTGTCCTCAAGTTTTGGAATTTAAAATTTAATTAAAAGGTACTAAGTTTGAAATTTTGAATTCTAAAACCCTAGTACTTTGAAAAGTTTAAATTACACCCTTATGGTTTTATTAAATTAATTAAGTGTTTAATTAAAAGAGATAATTAATAAATCCAAAATTATATGGTTTAAGATTAATCAAATTAAAAGCTTAATTTACTAATAGATTAAACCACATAGTATTTTAGAAGTGTAAAATATACCTTTATACTACATAGAATTAAAAGTTTGATATTATATATGTATAGGTAAAATGTCAATCTTACCTTTAGTAGGTCTCATTCACGAAGTTGGTCTATAAGGCGTGTTTAAGGAAATTGCCTATAAAATGGTGATTGAATGAGTATCCACTCTTACCCACCACACTCTTGACTAGTGGATGGTCGTTAACCGGCACATTAATATGTGACCAATGATGGCTAGTAATGGGTAGCTTGTAGATTATCATAGATCAATGGAGCGTATGTTATTAAGCAACACATTGATTAGGTGATTGACATCTTTGAGAGCACCAAGCTAATTTGCATGGTTATCCACACCTTGTTTGTGATTCTCGACATCTCAGTCACAAACTTGTAGGGCACAATCGAGATTTAAACATGCCATTGAAAAGTGCAGTGAATCTTAAAAGATCTAGGAGTTTCAATTCATTTAAAACTTAAGTTTCTTTTTCATTTTTCATGGTGGAAATTGGTAAATCGTCATTTATCTCCCTTCAAATATTCTCCAACTGGATTACGGCATCCCTCTTCCAAGTTGTAGAATATTGTGTTGGGTCCTAGCTTTAATATATCATTTGGGTGTTTTATTAAGGACTCAATCAACTAACTTGAATTTCTCCCGTTTTGTAGATGTCAAAGTCTATCAACTATGATCTTCCCGAATCCTTTGGAAAAAGTTTTCCACATGAAGATGATGTTCCACGATTGGATTGTGGAAATGGAAATCATGCTTCACTTCCTCCACCTCCTTCAATAATTTTCCCTGACCCACGTGTTCGAAGAATTGAAAAGTTCAAAGTCACTTAAGCCCTATTGAAAAAAAGACACGAAGATGGAAAGTCTGTGTGTGCACACGTCTTAGAGATGAAGTCACACATTGACAGGCTGAGGATGTTGGGTGTCGATGTCTCAAGGAAGTTGGATGTTGACTGGCTTCTTCAATCACTTCTTGGCCCATATAGTGAGCTCATTAGAGAGTACTATATTATAGACGACGACGTGACCCTCATTGATCTTACCTATTTACTTATTGTTGTTGAATCAGCAATGATTTGGCGGACTGGTCAAGCAAATTTGTTTGGTAAATGAATGTACCAACCTTCTATGGGCAATGGCAACATTGGAAGTCCAGAAAAGTTTTCTCTACGCAAGAGAAAGGATGTGTTTCAGATAGTCCTGTGTACCATTCCAGAAGAGTCCATATGTTTCTACTGCCAAGAGAAGGTGCATTGGTTACGAAGCTGCCCTGACTACCTAAGAGATCTAAGAGATGGGAGAGTCTACATGTATGAATCTGCATCAGGTAAAATCAACAATCTAACTCTATTAAGTTCCTATTTGTAGATTCTTAATACATGATGTGATAATATTGAATTTTCATGTTTTGTAGGATCAACAAAAAGAAAGGAAGCTTAAAGGATGAGTTGAGTCTGATCGCGAAGAAATGGATTTTGATCGCATGGTTCGAAGAACAGATTTTTAGTTGCTGTTTAAGAGTTAGGATAGATTGCTTAGGAATATTTAGTAACATAGTTTTCATTTGATATTTCATTGTAAGGACAAGTTTTTTCCATGTTTTTTTTAAATAAAATAATTTTTTTTGTCTTATTTATATATCCTTGCAATGGCATTTGTGAAAATTAATGTTTATATGTTTCTATTGATAGAAATATTGAAAAGGATGTGATTCATAATTATGTTATTTGTGGTAGTGTAAAAATTTACCAAATAAGGAAGATTCTCGTCACCTAAGTTTCAATTTGACGGAAACTTGGAATCATGCGACTTGTATTGTATGATGAATGAGAACCTTTGTATTTGGAAAATTAAGATTAATTCCTTGTTCACATAAGTATGTGAATTAAGTGAAGGAATAAAGGATCTAGTACGTATTGTTGTGGACTAGGTCAAGTCCGCCACAAAGAACGTTAAAAGTATTCGTCATGATTTGCTAACAGTTTAGTAAATATGATTATACTTACAAGATTAAGTGTAATTTTGAATCATTCAAAAGCTTCAATGTATGGCAGAACGAATAAGAAGTATCAATAATGCAGAAAGATAAAACGTTTCTCCAATCTGGAAAGAATGGAGGGTACTTTTGTATCATGTTTTATGATCGTCTGAATGATTATGAAATCGTATTACAATTGATCCTCCAAGGACAACTTAGTGCACTAGTATGGCTAAGTAGAGGAATCGGAAATTGTTGAAATGGTTAAATCGAAAGGTGAATCATGCTTCATTCCAAAATCGAGCCTTAGAGTCATACTCTAAGAGTGTGACTTGAGTGACATCATCTTAAGAAGGTTTATAACACTCATCGAATGCGGAGTAGAAAAGTTTTCTTACTCTTGCACATTTGAAATTGGTAAGTTGTGATGTCTTAGATAAGATAAAGACCAATTAGGACCAATTGCGTGAAGTGTTTGTCTTGGTAAGAATCCGCACTAACTCTTGAATATTTGTTTGTCAACGAATGTTTCTCGGCAAGAGAATCTTATATGCCAAGAGGTTAGTGGGAGTCTAAATGATCTTGAAAAGTTTCAAGAACTAATCAAGAGTAAACCTATTGTTAAACACTAGCACACGACTGAAGGTTTGCAACCTATCGTGTTGACACATTCTTGTTTCTATGCCATTCCATTTAAGTTGACTATGCATGTGAGTTCTATGAGTTCTCATTTGAATGCATAAAGGCAAAACCACCTTAATCAATGAAAGTTCATTGATTTTGTATGGGATATCTGCTCAACTTGGAAGACATGGTAGGCCCTTGTGCTGCCAGGTGGCAAGAAATTAAGAATGAACAAGTTCAGTCCATATGAGTTTGAATTTGTCACAAACATTGTCTTATGATTATAGTTATGATAAATTCACATGGATAGGAACACAACACCATAAAATCTAAGTGTCATAAGGTGTCATAAGGTTTCTCTCCATGTCATAAGTGTCATATAGTTATGATAAATTCACATGGATAGAAACACTTTCACTAAGAGAGAGTTTAAGGAGATAGCAATTGTGATATTTGCATTCCCAAATTCGATTATGATTACGGCATCCCTCTTCATAGTTCGAATTATGAGAAATAGCAATAAGTCTGAGCATTTGGGATGTACAATTGTAGGTTCTTAAATGGTTTAAACACACATGTGAGCTATCTATGGAAATATGTATGAGTTTAAGAAGCTTAGATAACAGCTTATCGAAGCATCTAATATCATAAATATAAACTTTGGTAAGAAAGTCAACAAGCATTGATTTCTAGAAGTTCAGTTAATTTCTGAATACATGTCAAAGCTAGTGGGAGCATAAGTGTTACGCTGAATATAATTATCATGTTAGTGGGAGCATGATTATTATGGTTAGCAATATTAATTATAGAAAACAAAAGTTTCAATTCGCAAAGTTGAAAAGGTTGAAAACTTGTTTTGCTATAATTAAAGGAGAGATTATTATACTTCATTTCAAATCTAAAAGCTTAGATCGAGAAAGTTTAATCAAATTTAGTCAAAGGACATATATAAATGTTATGTAGAAAAGATTCAATATAAGAGAATTTTATATATGGCAGTATTATAGCAAGAAACTGGTAAAGCATCACGTTTTTCATTATGAATCGTGTCCCGTACACTTTAGGTATAGGATCAATTTCATATGTTGTAATATTCGAACGTTCTAAATTTTCCAAATGCCTAAGGCATTAAAAGGGAAAAAGGACTAGAACCGGATTTGACTAAAATAATTAAACAACTGTCAAGGATGATCTAAGGTTCGCCAAGGATTGGTCACTTGTGGGCAGTTGGAAGTATAGTAACAAATGGGCCATATTAACATTATTAGGAATAGATAGGACTCTATTTAGAATGAGTTGTCATATGGAAAATACGGAAATGTTTCCATAAAAGGGAGTTGGATATCAATAAGCTATGTATAGATTAGAGACTTTTATGCAAGAAGGATGTTCAAAGGAAAGTACTTTGTATGTGAGACTTCATATCTATGGAATTGCCTTGTAACAATTTCCAATAGAGAACTTTGTAATATCATTGGTAAAGTATCAGTGGCTTTGGTGCTGTGACATTACGAAAGGATCGTTGCATAAAATGTTAGAATCTAACATATTCTGATAGTGGCAAGAATTTGGTATTCCTACACTTATGATAAGGATCAGGAATTGTGAAATGAGCATCATTGGAAATGTGTTCATTTGATCTATTTCACAAAGTAAGGACCATAGGAAAACATAGTGTGCATGCTTGGAGAATGGGACAACTATTGTTTTTCAATTCAAGTATTAAGTTGATTCTGAGAAACATTATACAATGAATAATGTGTAACAAATATGGTGATTAAATAAAAGGTGTTTTATTTATACTCAAAAGTTTGAGACCATATTGGATTCGATTATTCTTGTGTTTCACTTCACATGTTTTGACTTCCTGGATAATAAGATATTCAAACCATCCATAGTCAATCATACTTTGGAAGTTGGTAATATGGTAAGACTGTCATGAATCCAACTGTGGATTGTCTGAAGAGTTTTAGACATAGCAAAAGTCTATTTCAATGTTCATGAGGGCTCCTGAAATAAGATTTGAGTATTGGATTAAACCCACACTCACTTGAATCACTTCATGGATTTTATCATGAGTGATTAGTGAGACAATTTAATCTTATATTCTTGAAACGGAGATGTGTGAGTTGTAGCTTGCAAGTCGGTTACACATTGATAATATGTAAATGCACGAGTGACTTGGTGTTATAAAACATATTGTTGTATGTGATTTGATGAGTAGGTACAAGCGAGAATTTGAGTCGAAGTTTATTCGATCCTTTCCCCTAAGAGTGATAAAAGAAATATCTGTGGGACCCTCGATGATTAAGTGATGTCACCCTACGCGCTTGGCCAAGCCTGGACTAAGTTCTTGTGTTCAATTGTAGTCTGTTGTCAGTCGTCTTAAATCGGAAATCAAGAAACAACACATGAACAGAGAGTAAGATTAAAATCTATGTCTCATTTCATATGATATATAGAATGGAGGAATATATGATCCCTTATCTAAAGGACACGTTGCTGATAAGATCGGAGTTCGACAACGGCTTTTGAAAGCTACGATTGCTAATTAGGTTCTGAATTCGTACTTGCAAAATACTTATTAGACTTATCCAAGTGGGAGACTATTGGATTAGGTGTCTAAGCTCATAACTATTTTGGTATGTACTTGACCCAATTATGAGCATGATCCTTTTAGGTTGCCTTCACCATAGCAACTGATAGGATGAATTATGGAGAAAGAGGAGTAATTGTGATTTATAAATATATTATGTGAATAATATATTAAAAGTGAAATCATACAGTTTAATTAATATTGATCATGAATTAATTGAGAATAAGTTTTATGGTGAAAAGAGATTAATTAAATCAAGGGGACTGATACTGTAATTAAAGGATAGTTACAAAGTTGGGCTTCGGATCCATAAGGAAGCAATGGACGAATTCTATATGGGAGTCCATATAGAAATCGTCTAAGGGGCCTTCTGGAAGGATCCTTTGGGCTGCTTAAGGACTAAGCAACTGGATTAAGATTTTTACTGAAACTCTATTTGCTCAGCTATATAAGGAACCCTTGGGCTTGCTAAAATCGGCCACTAGAACCCTAGAAGGATTCCATAGCCGATTTTGAGCCTCTCCTATCAATCTTGTTCTTCCTTGTTTCTAGTGGTGTTTGTGACTCCATTTGAGGTGCAACATTTGAGGCACTAGGCTTTCAGAAGTCAAGATCAAGAAGGATTGGGATTGTTATTGCTACATAACAATCAAGGTAATGTTTCTAACCCTAATCATATGTTAATTTCGAATTATATGCTTGTTCATAGGGTTTATTGCTTTGGTATTCAATGTTGTATGTCAAATTAGAAAAACCTAGATCAAAGCAATTAGGCTTGCATGAACACCATAGGAATGATGTTATGCTTATAACCCATCACATCATACCCTAGGTAGTCAACTGTGAATTCGATGAAACCAACAACGAGGATGAATACGAAGCATTGATCATGGGATTACAGTTGGCCAAAGTTCTTCAAATCAAGGATGTTCAGGTATTTGTTCATTCCTTATTATTAACTAATCATTTTAATGGATCCTATGCAGTAAAAGGTGAAATACTTACACTACACCTCCAGCTGCTCAAAAAATTGGCCTCCAAATTCGAAGCTTTCAGCCTAAGCCAAGTTCCTAACGAAGAAAATATTGAGGTAGATGCACTGGCCAATCTAGGATCTTCCCTTCGGATCCCACCAGAAGTCAGGATCCCTTTAACCCCTATATTGATCCTAGCGATAGAAGATCCCTCTAACTACCAGATTATCCTAATGACCATGATCAAACAACCAACGTAGAAACAATTCGGGATCCTGACCCTCAACCACTTTCTTAAGATCCTAATTATGAGGATACCAACATTTAGGATACTCTGCAATACTCAAAATCCTGGATCTATCCCTTTGTGGAATATCTCTAAAATGGCACGATATCAGAAGAAAAGAAAAGTGACAGAGCATTCAAAATGAGGGTCTCACATTTTCTGATGATCCATGGAAAACTATATAGGAAATCCATGACAGGCACATACATAAGATGCTTAGAAGATCATAAGGCTGCAGAAGTCCTAAAAGATTTACACGAAAGTGACTTTGGCAACCACATTGGGGGTAGATCGCTACGATCCAAGGTGTTAAGGATAGGATACTATTGGCCAATGATGAAAAAGGATGCTTTCTTGCAAGACCAAAGATGTGATGCTTGTCAAAGACATAGCAACTTCCTTCATCAACCTCCAGAACCATTGCATCCTATCATTTCTCCTTGACCATTCATGAAATGGGGAATGGATATAGTTAGAAAGCTATCAAAACCTCCTGCTGGAAAGGTGTTCATGCTAGTGATGACAGACGAATTCTCGAAATGGATAGAGGTTGAAGCCTTTTATCAGATAATATACAATGAGGTGGTCTCATTTATCAAGCGTAAGATATTGACCAGGTTTGGGATCCCCGTCAAGATCATATGCGATAATTGATCTCAGTTTATAAATAATAAAACTAGATACTTTTTCACAAGTTGGGGAATTAAAATGATAATGTCCACTCCTGTCATCCTCAAGCTAATGGCTAAGCTGAATCCAACAACAAGATCATCATCAATAATTTAAAGAAAATGTTAGATGATAATAAAGGAAGATGGGCAGAGGAACTTCCATTCCTCCTATGGGAAGATAAGACAACTTCAAAAACAGCCACTACCCAAACTCCATTCTCCTTGGTGTTTGGAACAGAAGTCCTGATCCCTACTGAAGTAGTGATCCTAATGTCAAGATACCAATCGCAGGATCAAAAGAACATGGATAGGATCCTAGCCCATTATCCAGACATTATTGATAAACTTAGGGATCTTGTTAGGATCCATATCGTTGCTCATTAACAAAGGATCACGAAATCATATAAAAGAAACATCAAATTCACAAGATTGCAGGTAGTCCACTTGGTCCTTAGAAAGACATTCCAAAATACCAAGGATCCCAATACATGTGGATTGGTACATAAATGGGAAGGACTATATCTCATTGATTCAAAAGAAGGAAAAATAGCATATTGGCTAGCTACCCTTTAAAGGAACACTTTGCCAAGATCCTAGAATGCCATTAATCTAAAGGCATATTTCATATAATTTGCATAAATCACTTTTGACGAACTCAAGGTACATTCTCTCTACCTTTTATTTTTATCTGATTCTTTTATTTACTCTTCTAAAAACCATAATAACTTAAGCATCAGAGGGGATTTAGCCAAGATAACAACCACCCCAAGATAATGTTTTCTATGCACAGGAATATGAGGATCCTAACACACAAGGATCCTAACATTCGAGGAGCCTATCACCCACTGATCTTGATAGATACATCGATCTATCATGCTGCAATGACTTGGAAACACTCTTATTTCTGAACATATGTTATGATCCTGATGTTTAAACCTATGGTTTATAACACTGAAGTGTTATCCTAAGTTAGGATTCTCCCCAGTAATTTCCTAAGGTTTATAACACTGACGTGTAATCTTAAGTTAGGATTTTCCCCAACAATTTTTTAAGGTTTATAACACTGACGTGTTATCGTAAGTTGGGATTTTCCCAATAAATTTCCTAAGCTTTATAATGCTAACATGTTTCCCCAATGATTTGCTGAGATCCATAAACATTATCATGTTATCACCAATTGGGATCTTCCCACGGAAATCTCCAAGGCTCGTAGCATTATCATCTTACAAATACGGATCCTTCCTAGTTATATTCTAAGTTGGGATTATTCACAATTAACTCCTAACTTGCGATCCTCCCCGGATTTCTAATGAATAAATATCTCCTATGATGAACTCATAAAACAAGGATCCTTTCATACGTAAACTTCAGGATCATACTCAACGAATCGTGACTTCAGGTTATGATCCCTAAGGAGCACTAGCTTCTATATATCCTTTAAAAACATTTTCGTATATAATGTTTGAATCTTTGTTATCTTAAATTTTCTTAACTATTTTTAGATCCTAAATTTATGATTAAATATTTTCAGGTTATTCAGATCTTAAAGATTTCTTCAAAGGGTTGAACTTTTCAGGATCTTGACTATGTAAGGATCCTCAGAAATCCTATTACTACAACTACACAAGTCAACCATGCAAGCAAGGAAATATTAAACAACAATAGATTAAAAAGGGTTATCCATCAACCCTACAAAAAGTGAAATATTGTCTGACATGCCCAAAATATTGAAGTTGTTTTTAGCTAAATAAAGTTTAAGCTTCAGTTTCATCACCACCACTCGGAGCCACCACCGTCTTCTCTCCTCCTTCCTTTGGCTGCAATTGATGATCCTGAGTGGCAACAACAGGCTCCCAGTTAATTTTCCCATCGCCACACGCCATCCGGCCACATTCCAGGAACCCACATTCTCAACATCCTCTGTAAGCTTCATCTTTGCCTCCCAAACAGTAACAACAACACTCATCCTCACCTCCACAATATCCTCGTCCATTTCAGCCACGTTCTCCTTTTCCTTCTCACTTTTTTTCATAGAAAGCTTCTCCATCCTCTACAGAAGATCCTTGTTGATTCCCATGTGCTCCCTTAAAGCCTTCTCTATTTGAGCAAACTTGGCCTTCAGATCCTCATGGGAGCGAGAGACGTGATCAGTGACCTAATAAGGGCAACTGTAAGTAAAAAAAATTAAACCAAAAGAACACAAGGATGCTTACTGATTGGCAAAACGAGATTAGCTTCTTTAGTGCCTTGTATGTTCCAACATTCTCAAGATCCCAGACATTGGACGATTTCTTCTTGCAAGATGTTGAGGTCTTAATAGAAAGATCAAGTTGAGCCTTCTTTGGAGGAAGAAAGGGAGGGATCTTTTCGTTCTTCACCACATGCAGGCCACTAGACATGTCATCTTCGAGCTTAGATAAGACAAATTGAGTCCTAGAACAAGTAGCTTTGGATCCTACATATTGTGAAGGATCCTCATAAGTTCAGGATCCTAATTTCAAAATGTTGGGTCGTATTTTGTGTTGCGTCTATTGGGCTCGTTAGCTAGTCCAATATGTATCTCCGGTATGGGCCTGTCCATCCGTGAGTTTTGTAGGCTTTAGTATAAATAGATGCTTGCATGCATCCTAGAACAAAAGGACGATCAGTAACGATTAGAGATTTATTGTGAAGCAAATTTATCGTTCTTGTTTTGTAACCGTAATATCCTCTACAGTGGAAGTTCTTAGTCGAGCTCTGCTGAGGATCGAGTAATCTAATCATCCGACACATCTTGATTCATACTTGTGTTTTGTTTACTGTTTTTAAGTTCATTGCATACCTGTTACAAAGATCTAATTGATCAAAGAGTTAATTATTATCTTATCAATTGGTATCAGAGCAGGAGGCTGTGTAATTCATACACATCTTTTCTGTGAAAGAGTTTGCGATTAGGGTTATTCCGCATTAACTAATATTTATTGAGCCGTCATTCCATTATTGACGTAACTCAGCATTTATTTGTTTGCCCTAATATTAAATATTACAAGTCTGATCTTTCAAACAGGTTAAAAACGATCAAGCATGGACGAGTCACAATCTAATCCCATCAATATCTCTAACAGCATTGGATCGACGACGAAGATTCCTATTCTTTACACCCAGGATTATGAAGCCTGCGCACATCACTTTGAAGATTATGTCATCGGATCGGAAGACAGTGGATACCTTATTTGGGAAGCAATCGTTTCTGGCCCATTTGCTCACTCTGGAACGTCAAAAATCATTAAAACTCATAAAGGGTACAATGATCTATTAAAGGACGTAAAGGATGTTGCTCAAGACGAAAAGGAAAAGTTTCAATGCAACATTAAAGCATTAGGACTGATTCGATTCGCTCTGCAATCAGATACATTCAGGGTAGTGAGTTCATGCAGCACTGCTAAAGAAATATGGGATAGGCTGCGAGAACTATTTCCACAGATGAAGATTTGGAGCATTCTATTCAGACCTTGCTTTTGTTTGAGTTTGGCGAATTTAAGCAGAATCCCGATGAAACTGTTACTCAGACGTTCGATCGCTTCAATCATCTTCTTAGTAAGATGATCAAACACGATATAGAAAGGAAGTTGATTGAACAAAATGTTACCTTCTTGAATGGCCTTAGATCTGAGTGGAGAGCGGTTGTGTCCACTGTTAAAGCTCATGAGCAATTTAAATCTTATTCATTGGCAAAGCTGGTGGGGATTTTGAAATCCCAAGAAAAGATTGTTTTGCAAGAGAAAAATGTGGTCTCCAGTTTAGGGTCCTTGGCCCTCTTGTCCAAAAGCAAAAGTGTGGTAGAAGATGAAGATCTCAACTTAGAAGACTATGATCTTACTTTTGAAGACTATGCAATGATGGTGTCGAATCCAAAGAGGTTCACTAAGAAAAGGTTCCCTACCAATAAGAACCGAAATTGGCAGGGAAGCTACAGTTCTGAAAAGGTTAGGGAGGAACCGAAGACAGAGGAACCAAAGAAAAAGGTGAAAGTTGAAGGAGATTCAGGTGTGAACTACTACTACTGTGGAGGAAAGAACCACTATGCCAAAGACTGCGTTCTAAAGAAAATGGCAGAGAAGGATGAGGAAAAAGATGAAGAAGTTGTGTTGATGAAAAAGCTGGAAGAGATCAAGAGAAAGAAAGCTACCGCTAACTCTTCAATTAATGATTTAATTGTGCAGGGTTTGGCAGCGGATGATGAGTTCGGTGGCGTGCAGGTCTGGTCAACCGACTCAGAGGATGATGAGGTCAGGAAGCCATCTCATGGAAAGGCATACGTTGCAAGAGATGAAGAAAGCAGTGGGAAGTGTTTGATGGTGACATATGTATCTCAAATGAGGGGATACAATACGGATGGTGGGAATGAAGACTCCAAGGAGCGAGAGGACCTATGCTTCACAGCAAAACCTCTCAGTGTGCAGATCAATGAGCTAGATGAATTGATCAAGAAGGTACAATCCGTTTTTGTTTCATTCAAAGTCCCACAAAATTTATATGAAAAAGAATTAAAAAGCTTAAATTCAAGAATCTCAAATCTAGATAGCAGTTTAACTCAAACACGGGTCACCAATTCTAACCTAAATGACCAAATAAGCAGGGTGTCTTCCAAGAGTGGGGAACGGAGGATGTGGATAGAGCTGAAGGAGTCGGAGCTGATTAAATCCAAAGATGAAAACATTTATTTGCAAAGACACAATTTAAAACTTTTGAAACAAAGAAATGTCTTTTGTTTAATTGCTAAACGTCTTTATGCTAACATCACTCAACTTCATCTGAACTGTGAAATAGGGCAGAAAATTCATCGCATGATTTTTCCCTTCCTTGAATTTAAGGAAGATGAAATCGACGCTGAAGCATATAATTGTGAAAGTGTAGTTTCGTCTGATGATGTGAATCCGACTTATATGTATGGTCTGGACAAAATCAAATCTTTTATAAAGTCCAAGGACCATAAGGACATGTTGAAAAACCTTTTGGATGAAAACGATAAACTGAAACTAAGGACCGAAACCATACAAAAGTTTGACTCATTGAATGCCAACTTGAGCTCAGAAAATAAAATTGATGTTGAAAACGCGTGTGAGCTCAATGAGGATGATGATATGAGTGAAATTTCTGTAGAGGATGAAGTTGACTGTTCTGAGTTTGTCAAGAGTGAACCCGAAAACCACAAAAACCTTATTTCTGAAAATTCTGTGGAGTTTGCTCGTTTATCCCAAAATAAGTCCCCGATTATTGAAGAAAAGGCCGTGGTGTACCAAAAGGTGAGAACAACACCAAATCAGGTGTATAAGGTCACAGGAGTAACCGAACATCAGACAGCCAAACTCACCGCCATAATAAACAAAGATAATGCAGATGGCTGTGATGAATTTTCCTGGTCTGCTCCTATAGATAATGATGACGAAACCGTTGGTCTGTCAGAGCGAACGTCCTGGAAAACCAAAGGCAGATATGTGCCAGAGCCACTAAATAAGTCTGACAACTTCGATGTGCCAAGTACCAGTGGTGCAAAAGAAGTTCCTGTTGAAGAAGTCACTCCTTCATGCGAAACATCATCAGTTCAAAGTGAACCGGCTGACAAAAAGCAAAAGCAAAAAGCCAACATCCACCAACAGCCGAAGCAAGTAAAGGATCAAAAGCAGCAAAGGAATCTGAGATACAAAAAGAATCTCTCAGAGCGAAAACAGTTCTGGCGATCTCAAAACGCCCATTTTTCTGATTATGAAAGAAGATCAGAGAAAAGTATTGTCAGTCCGCAAGAAAGTAATAACAACCGAAAGGACAGGTTCGGTTCTGAAAGGAATTACAACCAAAGGGAAAGGTTCGGTTAAGAGAACACCAGCTACCGAAAGCATAGGTTCGGTTCTGAGAGCAAAAGCTACCAAGGTTCAAGGTTCGGTCCCACTAATGACCAAAAACAAAAGGGCCACCTAGAACCTCAAGTCAAGAAAACTTCTCAGTCTAAATTCTCTCATTCTAATTCTTCTCAACCCCATTCTAAATCCAATTCTGTTCAAACTCAAAATCCAAAATCTTCAACAGATTTGAAAGGAAAATCGAAGGTTTCATCAGTCAAGAATGATCAAAAGCATTCCAAGGCCCAAACGCCTGAACCTGAATCCAAACCGACTGTAACAAATCCCAACAAAATTAAAGTTTTCATTATTAAGAAGAAAGATGAAACAACTTTAATAAAAAGAACATATCTTTTTGACATTTCTCTTACTATTCCTGTTCCTGTGAAAGGCTCACGTGGACCCAAGAAACTTTGGGTTCCTAAATCTGCTTGATTTTTGCAGGTTATCAGTGACGAGCAGTTCGACGAAGAATGGTATATTGACAGTGGCTGCTCATGTCACATGACAAGGAGGAAGGAAGAGCTGAGGGAATTCTGATCTCTTCCAAACGGTGGGAATGTCAAGTTCGGGAACAACTCATACGGCACAATAAAAGGTTATGGGATGATAACAAATGGAGACTTCACGATTAGAAAGGTTGCATATGTTGAAGGTCTACAACATAACCTCATAAGTGTATCTCAACTTGTTGGAGGTACCGGTCTTAAAGTTTCGTTTGATGATGAGGGTTCGGAAATAATAGAGAAGAAAACAAAAAGAGTGATTCTCAAATCAGAGGGTTAAAGGCGAAATGTTTCCTCTCAATCTCAAACCTATCAAAGGAAATCCAGCTATCTGTCTGTTATCCAAAGCACATTCTGACGAAAGCTGGTTGTGGCACCGAAGGCTCTCCCATCAAAATTTCAAGGATATCAACAAACTTGTCACAGGAGGCCATGTTTAGGGTCTTCCATTGCTCAAGTTTGATCGAGAACATTTGTGTGCTGCATGTGAAATGGGGAAGCAGAGTCGTCAAAGTCACCCATCCATAATAAACACTAAAGTCGTTGAACCACTTGAGTTAATTCACATTGACTTATGTGGTCCATCTTCTATCGAAAGCATTGGCGGTAGCAAGTATATTCTTGTTATTGTTGATGACTTTTCACGTTTTACATGGGTGTTCTTTCTGAAGCACAAATCTGAAGCAACTCTCAAGCTAAAGATGTTTATCAAGCAGGTTGAAGTTCAGCTGAGGAAAGTCGTTCGCAACATCAGAAGCGACAATGGGCTGGAGTTCAAGAATAAAGAATTTGAAGACTTTTTAGCAGAAAAAGGAACCAGTCACAACTTCTCAGCCCCCTACACCCCTCAGCAAATGGGATTGTTAAAGGATGAAACCGATCTTTGTGTGAGGTAGCCCGAACCATGCTAAGTTTCGCTTCTCTACCTCTATATTTCTAGGCTGATGCTATTGCTGCAGCATGTTTTATGCAGAACAGGTCCTATCTCAATAAGCGTTTCACTCTTACTCCTTATGAGATCATCAACAACAGAAAGCCAAACGTCAAATTCTTCCACGTATTCGGCTCACGATGCTTTATCTTCAATTCTAAATAACATCATAACAAGTTCGACATAAAAGCCGATGAAGGGATTTTTCTGGGATATTCTCTCACTTCGAAAGCATACAGGGTTTTAAACAAGCATTCAAGGAAAATTGAAGAAACGTATTATGTGACTTTCGATGACAGCTATGTCAAGAAGCTGAAGGCCACGGAAGAATCAGTTGGAGAAATCTTCTCTCAAACAGGCCAAGTCACAGCCTCGATTGCAAATTTGTTTGAACAATTTGTGGAGTTATTCGATGAACCGGAGAAGGCTACTCTCTCAGAAGCCAATGCAACAGACAACAAAGTTGACCATCTGAAGCAAATCGTCGAGGACGCTGCCAAACAAATGGATGAAGGAGTATCAATTTCAAATGAACCTCCTCACCACGGTGCTTCAGTTGAAGGGGAGAATCCATCTTCTTCAAAACAGCTGGGTTCACAAGTTGAGGGGGAGAACTCTTCTCCAGCTGCACCCGAAAGCTCTACTGCACCCGAAGGTACTGTAGCTCCCGAAAGCTCTACTGCACCCGAAGGTACTGTAGCTCCCGAAAGCTCAATTTCACCCGAAAGTCCTGTAGCACTGGAAAGTCAAGATACACCTGAAAGCTCATCAGTCGAGGGGGAGAATGCCGATATGTTTTATGACGATGACAGTCAATCTGAATTAGAAGAGATGGTAAATGCTGAATTGGATCCATCCTATGATCGAAATTACCCTCCTCTTGTCAAATGGACTAGAGATCATCCTGTTTCACAGGTAGTGGGTAATGTCTCCGAAAAGGTCCTGACCCGATTTCTACTGAAGGCAAAACAAGCATCTCTGTTCTCAAAAGTAGAGTTCTGTATGTTTAACTCTTTCGTCTCAAAAGTTGAACCAAAGACAGTTAACACTGCTCTTGATCACTCTGATTGGGTTCAAGCTATGCAAGACGAACTTAATGAGTTCGAAAGAAATAAAGTTTGGCGCCTCATTCCAACTCCTCAAGATGCCTCGGTTGTTGGTCTCAAATGGGTCTTTAGAAATAAAATGGACAAGGAAGGCAATGTAATAAGAAACAAAGCTCGTCTAGTTGTGAAAGGATACTGCCAGGACGAAGGAATCGATTATGAAGAAACTTTTGCTCCTGTAGCTAGGCTGGAATTTGTTTGAATATTTCTTGCCTATGTTGCACACAAGAACTTTCAGGTCTACCAAATGGACGTGAAATGCGCATTTCTAAATGGAGAACTTGAAGAAACGGTGTACGTGGAACAACCTCTAGGATTCGTGAATGAAAAATACCTCAATCACTGCTATATTCTGGACAAAGCGGTATATGGACTGAAACAAGCACCTAGAGTCTGGTATGAAACGCTAACTAAGTTTCTAAAGATGTCCAAATTCAAACAAGGTTCGGTTGATCCAACCTTCTTTCGTAAGAAGGAAGGTAACCACCTTATGATTGTTCAAATCTATGTCGATGATATCATCTTTGGCTCAACGAATCCTAGCTTAACAGATGAATTCAAAAAGCTGATGGAGACTAAATTTGAAATGAGCTCAATGGGTCCGATTAACTTTTTCCTTGGCTTAAATATTAGATAGGGACCCGAAGGCATCTTTATTAACCAGGAAGCCTACACCACGACTCTCCTTGCAAAATTCCGCATGATGGGAGACTCAAAGGTTAAAGTTCCAATGGCGTTCGGTACCAAGCTCACTCCATCCTTGGATAAGCCAGCAGTCGATATTACGCTATATTGCCAGATGATCGGTTCTATAATGTACCTTACTGCTAGCAGGCCTGACATAATGTTTTCTGTTTGTTACTGTGCTAGATTTCAGGCGAATCCTCGTGAACCTCATATGCTTGCTGTGAAGAACATACTCCGGTATCTGAAACGAACTACCTCTCTTGGCTTATGGTATCCATCCAACTCAGGTTTTTTCGTTCAAGCCTACTCAGATGCAGACCTTGGAGGTTGTGGACTAGATAGGAAAAGCACTACTGGAGGCTGCCAATTCCTTGACGAGAATTTGGTTAGCTGGCAATCAAAGAAATAGACTTGTGTATCTCTGTCTACAGCTGAAGCAGAATACGTCGCAGCTGCCTCCTGTACATCTCAAGGGATTTGGATCCAAAGCCAGCTCCGGGACTATGGACTCAATATGAAAAAGATCCCATTATATTGCGACTCTGAAAGTGCAATTAGGATCTGTCATAACCCAGTGCAACAATCCAAGACTAAGCACATAGCACTGAGGTATCACTTCATTAAGGATCATGTGGAAGATGGGAACGTTGAAATTCATTTTGTTCGAACCACTGATCAACTGGCCGACATCTTCACCAAAGCTCTTCCTAAAGCTTCTTTCAAAAAAATTCTACAAGGGCTTGGAATGATGGAATCGGAGTCAGTACCAAAAATTACCTCTCAAGATTAAAAGCAAGAAAGCGAAATAGACCGAACGTTCGGGTTCGGGTCTTGCTCTGGTGTACCGAAATAGACCGAACGCTCAGGTTCGGTTGTATCATCTGATCTTCGCCTATCACTCAAAGGTAGTTTCTTTGGTTGTAAATCTTTTGTATTTTTTTTCCTAATTCATTAATCTTATTGTCAAAGTTCTTTTCTTTTTCAATCTTATTTTTTTTGCAATCGAAATAGACCGAACGCTCGGGTTCGGTTACAAAAATTTTCACACCCGAAATAGACCGAATGCTCGGGTTCAGTTCCAAAGTTTTCTCAACCGAAATAAACCGAACGCTCGGGTTCGGTTCCAACATTTTTTTTTGTATAAATTTTTTTTATGTCTTATTTATTTCGATCAAAAATTCCAAAAACATTTTTTTTTCTTTTCGTAAATTCAAAAACTCCAAAAATAATTTTTTTGTATTGGCTTTTATTTTCTATTTCATTGTGGGTAACTTATTTCACTAGCTAAGTGTCCCTAGAAGCATGCTGTTGTATGTGACCAAAGCCTCACCTGATTCTGAATAATAGCCTTACTGACTTGGTATACACAAACCTTGTCTTCCCAATTAGGCTCTAATACTTATTCTAATCATGAGCTACCTAACTCTCTTCTCACATGAGATAAGAGTTTTCTGCTTAGTCCTTATTTTTATAGCAGAGGTACTTTGGTTTCTTTACACCACCTACATTACTTTTCTCCATCACATTCGTTTCACAAACGTAACCCTTGAGACTCTCAAACATTACCACTGAGGTTTATGGTTGCACAATTTATGTGTTCATGATCTTAGCTTCGTGTCACTACGTGCTTACTGAAACCCAAAATTCAATACCTACGATGCATTGACGGTGAACAATCAACTTGCTCTAGCTTTCACTAATGAATTGACGAACTTATACATGGGGGTACAACATGAAATCTCTATTTTCTTTTGAGTGATTCCTATGAAATTGTTAAATCCAATAACATTTCTTCCCTTGGGATCCAGTTTTAACTTTTTTTTTGAGATTTCATATATATTAGTTTACCTTGCTACTTACATTATCTCCAACCTACTTGTTCAACAGACTACATTGGTCTCACAAGTACTTCGTTCGATTTCTATCTTATATCAAGATCAGGAATTATGAATCGAAGCGAAAGCCACCCCATAAGCCTAATTAAAAGAAGCCTTTCAACACTTCTTAATAAGTTTCTGATCGTTATTCAACGGGAAACCACACAAACACTTTAAAGTCTCTCTTGACTTTGAAGGAAGAGATTCGTGCCCGGGATCCATTGTTTCGTGTCTTTATTGACATCACATATTCCCCCAAAAGTGTTGCTTTATTTCTTTTTCTTTTACACACTCAGCACAAAAATCTTTTTGATTTTCCTAAATTCTGGTTTCATTAATTCTAAGGAATTTTAATTGGATTGGTTGTTATAAAAGGTTGTAGTTAATATTGATCCACGTGGGGATTTTACTTTACAGATGTCGTTAATCTCTAAAGGGCTAAGATGACGACATGATGACTTAGGCGGGAGTCCAGCCGATTTGATTTCAAACGGCGCAACAGGGAAAAGCATGCGAATAGGAACCGTTTCATCTCCAAACGGCGCCTGATGGGAAGGCGTGTGATTAGGGACTGACACTCTCTCTCCTGCGTAATCATCGGCACACCCAATTGTCACGTGTCAGTCACCTCCGAAAAACCCTTCGTTTTTCAATCAAAGATTTGGGAAAGATTTTTCTCTCTCCTCTACCCTCAGTATAAAAGGCAATGTGATCCACCGTTTACCTCTTTACTGCACCTATATTCCCAGAGAGCAAGAGAATTCCTCCAACCTCTACTGTTCATCATCTCTCCCACTTTCATCACAACAATGGCGGATTCTTCATCTGTTCACGCAACTTCTCACATATTGCCCATTCGTCCCCAGCAGAGTTTGATCATTGATCTCACTCCTCAGGCGTACGACGCTTTCATGTTTCCCACCATTGAATGCCTGAAGTTCTCGCCAATCGCTCCTTCTCTTACCAGGGCTGAAGCTTTTCTAATGGAGTTTCTGTCACAAATCTTTGCCACGGCTCACTACGACAAGGTCGTCGACAGAATTTTCTTTGATGTCTTTGAGCACAAGGCATCGATTTCCAAACAGAGGTTTTGTACGCTGTTAGGGTTTGGCCTTGATTCTTCGAGGGTTAATCCAGAAACCATTCCAATGGGTCATCTGTTCAACATGTTCTGCAACATGGGGTACACTGAGGTGCTCACTACAGTCACGAAATTCAAAAAGTTGTGCATGCCCCCTCAGTGGAATGGGATGTTCACTGTTCTTCTCAAGGGCTTATCTAAACAAAGTGCTGGATCTGATGGGGCAAGTCGTTTATTTCTCTCCATCATGTACGGGATCTACAATGGCATCAATATGGACTACGGTTCGGTCCTATGGCAACAAATCATTCAGAGTCTCTCTTCCACCTTTCGACACTCAGAGATTTCTTATGCCCGGTTCTTGACTATTGTCACGAAATGGGTGATGGACAAGTACCACGTCCCCATTGTTGCTGATGCTCCAATGTCTTCGATTGGTACTTTCCATACCACAAAGATTATTGTCTCGGATGCTTCAAAATTTCCCTTCAACGGGTCTATCCTGGAAACGATGTATGGTGATGTTCCTGCCAACAGTCGGATCATTCAAACGTACAAGGAATTCAGACGTTCTGGTCCGAGGGATCTTACTCCAGAGATGTTGAAATCAATTCATGACGTTGACAAGCCTGCTCCTAGAGGCAAGAAGGCTGATAAGGGAAAACAGGTGGCAAAGGGAGCAAAAGGCCCATCTCCCAAGAAAAGGAAAACCACTAAGGCTGCTCAGTCTCCACCACAGAAGAGGAGAAAAACCCAACCGAGACGAAAGCTGATTATCGCTTCATCCTCAAGCGAATCTGAGGACGACGGTTCTGATTCAGATGGATCTCAACGTGGTTACACTCCACCACGTTCGCCTACACCAGAGATTCACATCTCTACTTCTCCAATTTCCTCTCCACCCGTTACAATTCCTTTTTCTATTACCCCCATAACCTCCACCACTCAAATACCACCTACTTCCATCCCAATACCACCACCAATCTTTACCGAAGCAACAACCACCACCACTGCAGATGTTAGAACCAACGTATCTGATACGGGGGTTCATACTGATGCACCAAAATCCAACTCAGCACCCGAACCCACACCAACAACCGAACACACCACCCAACCCGAAACTACTATTACTACCGAGCCTCCAGTTTCACCACCACCATCTTCTCCTGCTCATGCTTCATAGGAAGAAGAACCACTCCTTGGCGGGGAGAATATGACTTTTGATTCGGTCTATTACAGTCCGTTTCAAGTTCAAAGTGACGACGATGACGATGCTCCTGTCACAAAGAGGCATCTCAAGGAGCTACATGACAAAATCGATTCGCTCATCGCTTCGTCTTCCACATATCAGTCCTCCATATCTGAAGCTGCCATTCAGAAAATTGTTGAGGCTTTCTCCAAAGCTCATCAAGTTTCTATCAATTCCGCCACTGCAGCTATTAACGCCTCAACCAAAGCTAGTGAGGTAGTGACCGAAAAAGTCGATAAACTATTCACTGATGCTTCTTCCTAGTTGAAATCTTCACAGGAAAGTGCTGAAGCCACCAAGACTACGCTGGAACCCATTATCAACCAGTTGACTACATCAGTCGCTTCTGAGCTGAAGTCATTCGCTTCACTTAGACAATCTATTTATGATGACAACTCAGCTTTCAGAACATCCATTGAAGAGCGTCTATCCAAGCTTCAAGAAGACTTAGCTGCTGAGAACTCTCTCATGGATACTCTCGCAAGGAAGACTACTGCTCTGAAGGTTAAGAGTATTCAACTCTCCAACTCTCAACAGGAGATTGAGTCTCTTCGATCTGAAAGAGAGGTGGTTAAATCGTGTGTTTCGGATGTCCACTCTACTATCTCAAACATCCTTGAAGCACATGACCCCATCAATTATTCAGTACGACGTACCCTTGCAGGGAAGCTCGCTCCCGCCCTCTCTCTACTCAGCAAAATCGAAGGGCTCCTTGATTTCGTGTCCATTCCAAAACAAGGGGGAGAAAAAGAACAAGTGTCTCAACCACCTCCTACTTCAGCAACTCACACAACCGAACCTCCTCCAGTAGGCCAAGCCTCAGGTTCCGGTGTGAAAGACAAAGGCAAGAATATTGCTGAGGAGAGTGACGATGATGATATGGAGACAATTGCCGACATTCTGAAGCGGCAAAGTCGAAATAACGAGGCTGACATTAATGCTCGTGTGGCTAGAGAGGTTGAAGAAGCCGAAAGAACACAGAAAGAAGCCCATGACCTTCTCGAGAGCAGGAAAACTCTTTTTCCTCCTTGGACTCTTGAGAAGCTGATTAAAGAAGCCATTGACACACCAAGTATCTTGTGGCTAGAACCTGTGATCTCTTTGGATCGTTCTAACACTGTCGACTCGCAGTTCGATATGCCACTGACCCGAAAGGCGTTTGTTTTTCATGCCTTTGACAACATTGCTGAGTTCCCC
Organism: Lactuca serriola; assembly: GCF_051521515.1. Classification (NCBI taxonomy): domain Eukaryota; kingdom Viridiplantae; phylum Streptophyta; class Magnoliopsida; order Asterales; family Asteraceae; genus Lactuca; species Lactuca serriola. The sequence continues at coordinate 108,607,153 of NC_136410.1, forward strand.
CATCCTCATTCACAGGTTGATCGGGACTTAGTCGAATTTTATCTGAGGGCAGATCAACCCCAATACCAGACTTGGAGCGCTCAGAAAATCGTCAATGTTCGGGTCCTGAAGCCGTACAGGGAAGGCAACTTCACCAACGTTCGGTTTAAGGTACTAAGGGGATCTGCCAAAGTCGAACATGCCATCTCACTTGCAGATCTTCCCAACCTTAATCCCCATGATTGGATTATCTTGCACAACATCCTTCTTACAAACAAAGCTGAATATGGTCCGATCATTGACCACTTTAAGAGGATGCTTGTATGCTATATCATGGAAGTTGCTTTGATGGATCAAGAGATTGCGAGCGTATTCAAGAAGAAGCCCACCATATCTCCTGTTGGGTCTTCCAGTGATCTCAACATGATGCAGATGGGGAAGATTGACCCGAAGAGAAACTCTGTCATGTTTACCAGGAACGAAGGACAGAAATGTCTTTTCGCCTTGGCAGACAAACATCTCTACACCACTTCATGTTTGGAACACGTTTTGGGGGTCATCCATCGATGCAAGAAGAACACATCGGATGATGTAAAGTACTTTGATGATATGATTCAATGGTACATTCGGTTCAGACAGACAATCCTTGCACTTATCACACGTCTGTTTGATATAGTAAAGAAGGCTCCTGCTGCTGGCCCAAGCAAGAAGAAGAAGTATTCTCGCTCCAATTTGACGCAAATGGGTAGATTGTTGGGTCGTATTTTGTGTTGCGTCTATTGGGCTCGTTAGCTAGTCCAATATGTATCTCCGGTATGGGCCTGTCCATCCGTGAGTTTTGTAGGGTTTAGTATAAATAGATGCTTGCATGCATCCTAGAACAAAAGGATGACCAGTAACGATTAGAGATTTATTGTTAAGCAAATTTATCGTTCTTGTTTCGTAACCCTAGTATCCTCTACAGTGGAAGTTCATAGTCGAGCTCTGCTGAGGATCGAGTAATCTAATCATTCGACACATCTTGATTCATACTTGTGTTTTGTTTACTGTTTTTACGTTCATCGCATACCTGTTACAAAGATTTAATCGATCAAAGAGTTAATTATTATCTCATCACAAAACAAATAAAGAATCCTTACTAGTGGCCATTATAGTTGTAGTAGATGACCCTTCTTGAAGGCTAGGGTACTCGAGCTTGAAAGATCTGACGTTTGCAGGTAAAAGGAACATACCTCATCATAGGTCAGGATCCTCTTATCAATGAAGTCATTCTCAGAAAGGGAGGTAATACTTGCATGAGAACGGTTTACCTTGTTCCCCATGATTGGAAAAAGAGGAAAACAAAAGGAAAATAAGAGAAAGAAATTATATGTGAAGGTGACCAGAGACGATTGAGTGAAATACTGGGGAAGGTAAGAAAAGTCAAGTTGGTTCCCTATTTAACGTAAGTGACAGAGAGAGAGAGAGAGAGAGAGAGAGAGAGTATGATTTGAATTAGTAGTGATTCTTATGGAGCAGATGAATCCTATCCGATTAGGGTTTGAAATTCAAAATTCCTCATCTCAATTATTTTTCTAGATATTATGCCTTAAAATATTTTGAAATTAACCTTAATATTTCTTAGGTATAGTTTGGGGGAAATATTTAGGGGTAGGATCCCATAATCATATTTAGGACCCTCAATATCCATGAAATCTAAGGATCCTTAAACATATCTCGGGATCCTAACTATTATATCTAATATTTCGTAACACTTATAACGCCAATATTCTTCTTTCTTATTCTCACATGTGTAGAATTAGTCAACAAAAGACTCATTCTCAATGGAGAATCACTTCAGCCAATCTTAAGACATGTGAATACCAAGTCAAACAACGTGAAAATTCTTGTTCAAGGAGGACCCCGAAAATATCGGATTTCCTGTTACTCAGCTTAGATAATAAATAACATCAGTAAATTGCACACCATGCATACAGCTAGTTCTACCATTACACTTGAACTCATTCTATCTTCATCATCTTTGTAATCTTAGATTAAAATCAATAAAAAACAACAAGACAGGTGATCGTTATCACCTCGCAAGGTTTTATGCTGAAGATCATATAAAGTATCAAGGGCTTTCCTTGTAACTCTCTTGTCTCACTTTGATCATTACTCTACGTTTGCATTATTCTAACACCACAGCCTTTCATACAATTTGGTTGAATTAAATTTGATCAATTTTCGACCAAAAAAACTATCATCAAGTGAGGTTTCGAGATGAGGATGTTTAGAAGTGGGCCTTCACGACTCGATATGGTCATTACGAGTTTGTGGTGATGCCTTTTGGGCTCACCAACGCACCAGCAGTGTTCATGGATCTCATGAACCTAGTTTGGAGACTAATGTTGGATCAGTCGGTCATTGTGTTTATTAATTATATTTTGGTCTATTTTAAGACGAAGGATTAGCATGAGGATCATCTACGAGAAGTTCTAGAGATTCTGAGGAGGGAGAGGCTATATCCCAAATTTCCAAGTGTGAGATCCGGCCAAGATTGAGGTCGTGATGCAGTTGGAAATTTTGAGATCTCTATCTGATATTCGGAGTTTCCTTGGTTTGGTCAGGTATTATCAGAGGTTTATCGAAAATTTCTCTAGGATCTTAGTTATTTTAACCAGGTTGACGAATAAGTCTGCTACTTTCCTTTGGGGACATGATCAGCATGCAACATTTGAGACTTTGAGGCAGAAGTTATGTGAGGCTCATATCTTGACCTGGCCAGAGGGTGTGGATGATGTCATGGTGTATTGTGATGTGTCGATTTCAAGATTGGATGCATTTTTGGTGCAGAGGGATTGTGTGATAGCTTAGGCTTCGAGGCAGTTGAAGCTTCATGATGTGAATTATCACACTTGTGATTTGTATATGGGGGCGGTTTTACTCACCCTCAAGATTTGGGGTCATTAGTTTTATGGGATTCATTGTATCCTTTACACGAACCACAAGAGTTTAAGGTATTTGATGGATCAGCAATATCATGTTTTAATCGTTAATTAGCCCAAAATATAGTGATTTTTATGTTTAAAAACCAGAATTATAAACAAAAATCTCAAATGTGTAAGCCATTGTTGATTTCTTTTCATTTTGTGTAAAAAATTACCATTATTTTGTCTGTTTGTTCAAAAATAGTAAAGAAGTGACTTCGTAAGCATGTTAAAAAGCTAGTTTAGCTAGTTTCTTATAATTAATAAATATAAACCATGTTTTCTAGAAATATTAGCTAAAGACAATTTGGGACCAAAGATAGGGTTTTTAAAGAAAAATCCTATATTACGATGTGGCACACGGATTCCCATGGCATGGCATGATTTTAATGAAACGCTGTTTATTATGATTCCCACGATGTGGCGAGAAGAGAGCCACGCCATGCCAATCACTGCAGCCTAAACCCGGTATTTTTAGGGTTTCTCTCATACATAAACACAATAACTCATGGATTAGGTAATCTCCTTCAGCCTGCATCTCTCCATTTCGAATCCCGACCCTCTCTTCCATGGTTATGAGCTTGGTAGCATGATTCTGAAGTAGTTACTCTTGTCTTGGTGAATCTTGTGGAGAAATGATTTTGAAGTAGTTCCTACTTCGACATATCATCAGGTTGTAGCTATCAACCACAGGTGTGGGTGCCAATCCTGTATAGACCAATACATATCTTTCCCAGCTTGTCAACTAGGTAGGATCTTACCATAGTGGTTTAGAATAACAACTAGGCATAATATTAGATAAAGTGTTTAGGCAAACTAGATATCGGGCATAATATCATCCTAAAGTTATGAGCAGAATTATCCAGCTACATTTGGTAATAACTATGTAAAGTTGCATTTTAGACATGTATCCCCCCCCTCGAAAAGGTTCGGAAAATAAGGTGGTGAACTCACCTCTGAGTTATGAAAATGTTGCGGTAGGGTACAAATCACAACTTTGCACTTCGAGAGATGCTCGGTGGTGGCATGTGGAACGATATCGAGAGAAAACATTAGAGAGGGGTGAGGACATGAACTGCCAAAATCTACTATTGATAGCAAGTTTTGGAGTGTCCGTCGTGCAAGTGTGTGTGAACCGTATGACGCTACCATGTGTCCTCATCTCAGTGTGTCATGTCATCCTTATTTCGACGTATCGGGTGTTTGTGTATGCGGCGCACTACACGCCAGCATGTGTGACGACAAGAATTGAGCTTTAAAATTCCAGAACTCTCACATATGAACTTTGTTCTAAATGAATATTATATATCCGTGTAGGTCTCATCATTCTCTACAACTTTCCTTTTGGTCGTTTTGTTTAGTGTTGACTTTAGTTTTTCGAAGTGTTTCTAATACCGTTATAATTTTATAAAAATCATAACTCCTCCATACGAATTTCGTTTTAGGCATGCCTTGCCTCTTAATTCCTACTTTTTTAATACTATGATTTCCTAGTCGGTGACTTTTTCCAAAAGTTGACCAATCTCCTTGTAATTTTCGTCGTTGATACTTTTTAAGTACAGTAGATATTTATTTACCATAAATATCATATCTCACCCATACTTTGTCGGATTCGTTGAAAATTTATATTTCTAGAATCATGGTAACCTATAGAGTCTAAATATGTTAACCTGCTCCCAAAGTGACGCGACTTTTTACACACTTATTTTTAGCCTAATGGTGACGTAATCTCTGGTTTGTCACGTCCTCCTCCCATTGAAACAAATTTTGCTTTGAGATTTAGCATGTAGCCAGGGTGTTTTCAAATAAATAGGGATACTCGTTCCTCATTTGATCTTCATGTTCCCATATGTATTCTAGTCCTTGATTATAGTTCCATCAAACCTTGCCTATGGGAATACGACTTTGCATAAGTCTCTTGGCTTCGTGATCCATGATCTCAATTGGTTCATAGATAAAGTTGAGTTTCATGTCAATCTAGATTTTGTCGAGAAGCACAATTGGCATGTCTTCAAAGAAACATTTCTTAAGGTTTGAAACTTGGAAGACATTGTGTATGCTGTTGAGCTCTTATGAAGAGCAAGACGGTAGGCTATTGGGCCTATTTTAGCAAGGATATTAAAAGGTCCTATTTACCTTGGATTGAGTTTACCGCTCATGCCAAATCTTATAACTCTTTTCCAAGGAGATACTCTTAACATGACTCTATCTGCAACTTTGAATTCAAGTGGTTTTTGTCGAAAGTTGGCGTATTTCGTTTAACGATCACGATACCTTCTCAATCGTTCCTTAATTCTCATGATCTTCCTTGTTGTTTCGTGAATGATCTCAGGTCCGGTTGGCAAAGTTGTCAACAAAACTTTCTACTACAAAGTGCTTCAAATGGTGCAACATTTATACTTGTGTCATAACTATTGTTGTATGAGAACTCAACCAATGGTAGGTGAGTGTCTCATGAATCTCGAAAGTCTATCCCACATGCTTTGAGCATATCTTCCATGGTTTGTATGGTCCTCTCCCTTTGACCATCTATCTGCAGGTTGTAAGAGGTACTCATATCGAGTCGGTTTCCTAGTTCCCATTAAATTTTTGTCAAAACCGATGTTTAAATCGGTGGTCTCTCTTCGAGATGACCGATGTTGGTACACCGTGTAGTCGGACTATCTCCTTGACATAATTCCTAGATAACTTCTACATTTTTTCCATTTCTTTAATGGGTAGGAAATGGGTTGACTGTCAAACGATCGATCACTACACAAATCGTGTTGTAATCTCTAGGTGTTTTGGGTAGTTTTGTGATGAAGTCCATGGCAACTTGCTCCCATATATGTCCGGGTATTTTGGTTTATTGCAGCAAACTCGACAATTTTTGGTATTCTGCCTTGACCTTCGCCCAGGTCAAGCATCTTCTCATGAAGACAACGATTTATGCCTTCATGTTCGGCCACCAATACCTTTTTTAATTCAAGATACATCTTATCATATCCTGAGTGAACCGAGTATCTTCTCTTTTGAGCTTCGTCCAGTACCAGACTTCTGATGTTGCCAAATTTTAGTACCTAAATTCGGTCCATGAAACACAAGGTTCCATTTTCTTTGGACTCAAATTGCTTTTCCATACCTCATAACCATTCTTCAGCCTTGTTTTCTTCCTTAAGTGCCTCTACTTGGGCTTCTCAAATTTGGATAGGAAGGTTTTACTGGATAGTTAAAGTGAGCGTTTTCACTCTGCGAGGTTTGACTTGTTCCTTTCTACTTAGGTCATCTGCTACTACGTTAGCTTTTCATAGGTGGTATTGAATCTCACACTCATAGTCATTTAACAGCTCAATCCATGTTCGTTGTCTCATGTTAAGTTCCTTTTGTTTGAAGATGTGTTGAAGACTTTTCTGTTCTATGTATATGACATACTTTGTGCCATACAAGTAGTGTCGCAAGATCTTCAAGGCGAAACTTACAACTCCTAATTCCAATTCATGGTTGGTGTAATTATTCTCATGACTTTTTGAGTTGGTTCAAAGCATAAGCGATCACTTTGTCTCTTTGCATAAGTACGCATCCCATGCCCTGATGTGATGTGTTACAATAGACAATAAAGTCTTTAGTTCCTTCTGAAAGTGAAAGACTCGGTGCACTACACAACATGTGTTTCAATCTCTGAAACTCATATTCTTTCCACTCGAACTTCAAATATTTATGGGTGAGTATCAAGAGGGGTATTGCTATCTTTTAGAAATTTTCTATAAATCTAATGTAATTGCCGGAGAATCCTAGAAATTTATGCACCTCCGTTGGCGTCATGAGTGCTTCCAAATTCTTTATGGATTTGTTCGTGGAAGGATCTACGTGAATACCCTTGTCACTAACCAAGTATCCTAGAAAGTGTACTTCCCTGAGCAAAAATTCACACTTTAAGAATTTTTCGTACAATTTCTCTTTTCTCAAGAACTGCAAAATGATTCGAAGATGTTGGTCGTGTTCCTCCTCTATTTGTGAGTATATCAATATATCATCATTGAATACGATCATGAATTTGTAAAGGTATGGCTTACAAACACAGTTTCTTAGATCCATGAAGACTGATTAAGCATTAGTTAAGCCAAAAGGCATGACTAGGAACTCATAGTGGCCTTATCGAGTTCTAAATGCCATCTTCGGAATGTCTTCCTCTTGAACTCGAAGTTGATGGTACCCTAACCTTAAATCAATCTTTGAGTAAAATATGGATCCTTGGAGTTGATTGAACAAATCGTTAATCCTTGGGAGTGGATATTTGTTCTTGATCGTCAACTTATTTAGTTCTTGGTAATCGATGCACATTCTGAAGGCTCCATCCTTCTTATTGTCGAATAGCACCAAGGTGCCCCAAGGTGAGAAACTTGGTCTTATAAAGCCTTTATCTAGAAGCTCCTAAAGTTGACCAGACAACTCTTGTATTTCCGAAGGGGCTAATTAGTAGGGAGATTTTGCCACTGTAGATGCCCTTAGGACTAGGTCACTTCGAAATTCAACCTCATGAATTGGCAGTAGTATGGGCAAGTCCTCCGTAAATACATCGGTAAAATCATATATTTACAGTATGTCCTCGATTTCCTTCTTCTTTCCCTTCTTGTCTACGGTGTGCGCCAAGAAAGTGTGATACTTCTTGTAAAGGTATTAATGTTCCTTCATGAAAGAGTTGATTTTGAGGCTTTTGCTGGTCTTATCTCCATAGATTACCTACGATTCCCCGTTGGGTAAGAGTAGTTGTACTTCCTTGTCGTAGTATAATATCTCAGCTCAGTGTGGAGATAACCAGTCCATACCAATGATGACATCGAAGCTACTGATGGTCATGGGCATGTGGTTGACGTGAAAAGTAAGGTTATTGAGAGTTAGGAGGCAGTTTTCTATTATTTCCTAAGAACTACCGAATTCTCCATTGGCCATTTCTATTATATAAGGCTCATCTAAGTTCCTAAACTTATGAATTAAAAGTTTTCTAAACTTAAGTGTAATAAAAATTCTTTCAGCACCAGAATCAAAGAGTATATATGTATATAAACCGTGAACAAGAAAAGTACCTGTCACAACGGTGAGGTACTATATGGCATCCTTTGCACCAATCACAAACGTGCTTCCCATTACGTTTCTTCCCTCATTCCTCAACTTTTGGTCAGTTCCTTCTGAGGTACCCATCAATCCCATACTTAAAGTAGGACCGATTATCTAGCAATGCAACCATGACTGGGTTGGTTGCGGTGGTAGAAATAGTCACGAGTTGTCGGCAATATTTCTCAGTATGCCCTCTGCGATTGCACCTGCTATAGTGCATGTAGTTACCGAAGTGGTGGAAGTGACATGAGTTTCACTTCGGATGATTTCCCACGTATTGTCCTTGGGATGCGGGAGCTAAAGCTGGTGCAAGGCAGCATTGATGGCATATGATTTGACAGTTTTCTGTCTTTTGTTGGGAGCTTGCTTGTAGGCACCCTTAAATCCGCTTTCGGATTTGCACTTTTTTCCCTTGACCTCGGGATGTCGGTTTTATGGACCAATGTGTCTCATCTTATTTCCTGTTTGGTCAGGCTATAAGCCAATCTTTTCGCACTATCATATGTCGATGGTCATGTAGCCATGGCCAACCCTTGAATGGG